>NW_027666813.1:0-142500 GCF_963457725.1 Sprattus sprattus | reverse complement strand
CGTACAAAACAAGCAGACTTTTTGTCGCCACTGGAACACAGACAAAGAAATACAGAAATGCCTATAACTAAATGAGAATACTAATAGTTAACTATAAATGATAAATTCCTATATAGAATTGAATAATTCCTTCACACTGATGTGTAAGACTAAGACTAAGTTTGACTGATGTGTAAGACTAAGACTAAGTTTGACTGATGTGTAAGACTAAGACTAAGTTTATTTGGACAAAGTTTGCATGAAGTCTTGCCCTCAGACTGCATACCAGTGCTGCCTCAGATTCTTAGTGGGCTTAAATCCATTATGAATCAAAGTCAAAGTCAAAGTGTTTATTGTTGCATGAACCAAGTTGCTTCAGCACAGCAAACTTCTTAAGACTTGGCCAGCATCACCATCTACACAGTAGACGTCATACAGATAACAAGTAACATTTACCAAAAAATAACATATAACTCTTTAACACTATAACAATAAAACATATAACATATAAATTATAACATATAACATATAACATTAACATACAACAATATAAAGAACGAGAAGGGCTAGCAGCAGTTTAAAGTGTGAGAAAATGAGGAATATTAAATTAAGTTAAAAATTAAAAATTGTGCAAATATATGTAGGAAGTGTATTTTATGAATGGAGGAGCAGGGAGTAAATGGTGGTGGCGACTGTTCAGTGGATTAGTGTTGCTGATTCAGAAGCCTGACAGCCTGTGGGAAAAAGCTGTTAGTAAGTCTGGTAGTCTGTGTTCGGATGCTCCGGTAGCGTCTACCAGACTGCAGCAATGAGAATATTCCATAGCCTGGGTGGCTGTGGTCATAACAATTTTCTGTGCTTCCCTCAGGCATCTAGTGTTATAGATGCCTTACATGAAGGGGGGATGGCTGCCGTTGATACGCTCCGCTGTCTTCACCTTCGTCTGCAGGGCCTTGAGGTCGGCTGGGGAGCAGCTACCATACCAGGCACTGATGCAGCCTGAGAGGATGCTCTTAATGGTGCATCTGTAAAAGCTTGTAAGTGTTTTAGAAGACATGCCAAACTTCTTCAAGTCTCCTCAAGAAGAAAAGCAGCTTTTGTGCCGTTTTGACTGCTGAGCCTGCCTGCATGGACCAGGTTAGGTCATCCTTGATGTACACACAGAGGAATTTGAAGTTGGAGACTCTCTCCACTTCAGTTCCTTCGATGTGTATGGGGTCATGACCCCCCCTCTGCAGCCTCCTGAAATCCAAGATCATCTCCTTTGTTTTGCAGACGTTGAGAGACAGGTTGTTGTCTTGGCACCATGCTACTAAGCCCCTTACCTCATCTCTATAGGCGGTCCCCTATAGATGAGACCCAGGATGGTAGTGACGTCTGCAAACTTCAGAATGATGTTAGAACTGTGTGTTGCCACACAGTCCTGCGTGTACGGGAGTACAGGAGAGGACTGATTACGCAGCCCTGGGGGGCCCAGGTACTCAGGGTCAGTGAGGAGGAGGTGCAGTTGCCCATTCGCACCACCTGGGGTCTGCTTGTCAGAAAGTCCAGGATCCAGTTGCACAGGGGTGTTTTAAGACCCAGGCTCCTGAGCTTCTGGACGAGCTTGGCAGGCACAATAGTGTTGAATGCTGAGCTGTAATCCACAAACAGCATCCTCACATATGTGTTTCCCTTTTCCAGGTGGGAGAGGGTGGTGTGTGTTGTTAGGGTAATGGCATCATCTATTGATCGGTTTGGGCGGTATGCAAACTGAAAGAGGTCCAGGGTGTTTGGAAGGGTAGAGCAGATGTGGGTTCTGACCAGCCACTTGAAGCACTTCATAATGGTGGAGGTCAGTGTTACAGGGTGGTAGTCATTCATGAAGTTTATTTGCCACTTATAGGCTACTTTATTAATAAGGACAATGCACTTTATATTAGCCAGGGTTTGCTGTAGTTTCATCTTCTGCTTCAACTGACATGAGATAAATCCATCAATTAGCATTACTGTCTTGTAATGCAATTTCTCCTGAGATTTTTTTCTTTTCTTCTTCTTCTTCTTCTTCTTCTTCTTCTTCTTCTTCTTCTTCTTCTTCTTCTTCTTCTTCCCCATGTTCCTCTTTGTCTGGCGGTGTCAGAGGATTTATGGCAGGGGGGCAGAAATGTTTTTTGCCTGCTGAAGTAATTTAATTTAATTCAGAGAGATGAGATGTTTGGGATTGTGCAAACTGGAGGTGGGACAAGTATCCCTACAAGATGGAATTACAAAACTCAATGAAAATAGACAAACAGGGAGAGTAGTTGTCACTTTGTATTCTAGCCGGAAAGAGCTGAGCTGTTCAGTGTGAAATGTACTTTCACTACCGCCCTGAAATCACCTTATGTGCAAACAGTTCAGCAAACATTGATGGATGGCCTTGAAGACAGAATGAACTGTTTCAGCTCAGTCTGTTCTATTCTCATCCTGATTTCCTCACAATGTGTGGCCGTGTTCTCATGTGTACCTGTGTGTATGTGTGTGTGTGTATCTGTGTGTGTGTGTGTGTGTGTGTGTATCTGTGTGTGTGTGTGTGTGTGTGTGTGTGTGTGTGTGTGTGTGTGTGTGTGTGTGTGTGTGTGTGTGTGTGTGTGTGTGTGTGTGTGTGTATGTGTGTATCTGTGTGAGTGTGTTTGTCTGGGTTTGTCTGTGTGTGTGCTCTACATGGAACCTTGCACATTTGGACACTTTTCATAACTGCACTTTTACGTTTTGCTTTTACGCTGCATTTTCCATAATGACATCTATACTTGCAAGACATCTGGTGCAATGTGCGTCAGCTTGAAAAAGGTATTGGCCAACCACAGGCTGTATTGCACAACTCAGCAAGCTCGTCTAGATGGTTCGATTGCCAGATGGTTCTGTTGTTAGTCCAGGGAATCCAGGGAAAGGCAACATATCAAAAATTCATTCTAGTTTTAAAAGCGTCCAAGCAGGCAGCAGATCCATGGTTATTTAAACAGACAGAAACCAGTGTGACAGATGAGTACATGGAGATAGCCACGTGCACATGACAGACAACTACATGCTTTATTCAGTTTAGACTTGTTATTTAGTGTCTGCTGTAGAGTTGTGAGAGAGGGCCTAAGCACAGCCCTTTTATCATCAGATCTATGATTGCAGCAGCTGGTGACTTCTGTGTGAACTGGCAGTGTGTGTGTTAGACATAGTTATTGTGGAATGTTTGCAGTGTGTGTGTGTGTGTGTCAGGCGTAGTTATTGGTAATGTATGTGTGTTTGTGTCTGGGTGTTTTTTGGCATAGTTATTGTTTGTGTGTGTGTGTGTGTGTGTGTGTGTGTGTGTGTGTGTGTGTGTGTGTGTGTGTGTGTGAGAGGCATAGTTATTGTGTAATGTTTTTGTTAACAGAATACACACAGAAGATATGAGGTCACTGGCGATGAAAATGAAAATGTTCATGAAATGAGGTGGTTCTCTCATGTTATGTTTGTCTCTCTTTTTTTGTTAAATTGAAATAGTTATAGGTGAAAATGAAAAATACATCTACATTTGAATCAATAAATGATCTGGATTGGCAGTTATACACAAATGCTCTAAATAAGCTTATAAATAAGCTTAAAGACCTGCTGGCTTGAGGATTGTCAAGGTAGACTACCATACACATAATCTGATGGTCTCTTAGATTTTAAACTTAGACTTAGACTTGGCTTCATTATGAATAGTTATGTTTGCTGATTTCCCGCCTGTTGTTGGTATCAGGTAAGACATTACAGAGGGAGAGAAAAGGGTTGAGGTTCATCCTGTGATCACAGAGGCCCTTATGGTTAAGCCTGTCTCCATAGCCAATGCAGGGCTGCTCAGGGGGCACATAATGTGCTGAGGTCAGTGCTGTGTGTCTGTGGGAGTTTATCTGGTCGTACCAGAGGAGAGAGGCTGACTCAAGGTCAGCATGGTGACTCATGTAGTCTCTCTCATCAGCGTATCTCGCGTGTGTCCAAATGTCATGTGGCGCTGGTAGAGACAACATAATCAAGACTGTTACTCAGGTACAGCATGAAGCCCATACGCTGAGCTCATGCCCTATGAAATTAGGGCCCCATGTATGAAAATGCACTGATAGTGTAATTTAAGTGGTAATTCTGCTTCTGTCTGTAAGTAATAGCTTCAATCTTCACCAGATTCTCTTCCAGAATCATGGTCACTCTTCTAAGTTATCCAATTACTCTGGACCATTTGGTATGACTCTGTTAATCATTCTCATACTCTGGCAGTGGGCATGATTGCAAAAGTCAGTCCTTTATGAATGCAAGATGAGAATAAAAGCTGAACGCGTTGGTGGTGCATTGAACACCCTTTGAAAAGGAGCGGATATGAAGCAGTTGACTGTGTTTGTGCGTTGCCTTAGTGAGAGTGTGTCACTCTTTATGTTTGTAATCACATTCACTGAAAGACGAACTCGACCCGTCTATTGGACAGGTTGGGTACAGCTTAGGATGACAAAGGGAAGTGATAAGTGAAAATTCACCCTAGTTCAGGACTCCGGAGCTGCAAGAAAGTATATTTATCAGACAAACAAACAAAGACAATTGCAATCGGGCTCCCCTCCTAGCACAAGGCTGAAAGTGAAGGCTGAGTGAAGGCTGAGTGAAGGCAATGATAAACCCATTGCACAAGGTTTATATAGTCAGAAGTTCAGCTTTCAGCAGGGATAACCACGTGGTGGATTTCTCACGTCCGAGGCTCCCTGTCTTGCAAGGATGGCAGTTTTGCACAAGGTCGGAAGAAGCACAGTTCCTTTCTTATCTCCTCTGGTCTAAACATGCTCTTGTTCTTATGCAGACTTAGGTGCACCTAATATTCTAGTTACACACACCGAGAGAAAAGCCATGTTCCTGCTTTCATAAGCACATGATTCATACAAGGAATATATTAATACAGGCAATTGATTATTATCTTCTTAAGTCATTAACAGTGTTTGGAAATAATCTCTATCAGGAAGAGACCCCCTCTAAACATGCCACCATGCTACACTAAATTAAACACCTGCCTGAAATCTTAGCCTCAGGCTTATTAAAGAGTGTCAAGAATGGAATCATAGCATACAGCCTATCCACAATGTGTTATGGAGTTTGTGATTATGGACTCAGCTCTATGGGAGGGAGAGTAGGCTAATAGCGCTAATGTATGACATGAAAGGAGTGTGACGGACCCTGGTGCATGGGTTACCGTGGCCAAAAAAACTCAGTCAGAGTCAGCGGTCAAAGAAAAAGGTTATATTAAGGATTCAAGATCATCAAGCAAACCATAAGTACAACACAAAATGCAGATAGGGATATTTTTATAAATATATTGATAAAAATCAAGCAGAGGACAGCAGCACACCACATTCACAAATTCACCTGACCACTGGTGAAAATCCCATTTCATTGTTGGGGAGGGGGGAAGACATGAACAAGTTGCTGTCTGGCCCTCTCTCTCTCTCCCTCTCTCTCTCTCCCTCACGCCCCTTTGCAACTTGCCTTGCAGTGTTGTGCACACAGTATGTTCAAATGTTTTAAATAATGGTATTCAAAGTAATAATAGTAGTTAAAGCATTGTTCCGTATAAGTTCGTATCCCTATCTGTATATTGGTTTTTGTATGTTCAACTAGCAATACCAACAATGGTATTAGGTGGAAGGTGGCAATGATAGACCCTACATGGTCACATCTAACAGAATATCTTTGCTCCCTGTTTCTCATTTCCACTACACTCCATCAAAGAAGCTTTACAAGAGCTTGAAGCTAAAATAAGTGAAATGTATTCAAGAATAATTCAACAACCCCAAACTGTTGTAACTGCTTGTAAATCGGTTGAAAATGTGTGATGATTATATTTTGAGTTTTTTAACAGTCAAAACTGAGCAATATTAAATGTATTAGATATCTGTCAAACTGAACATTTAAGTCAAGGTAATAACTACAAATAATAATAACAATTCAAACTCAAATAAAAATACTTAAATAAATGTTAAAATGTAGATAACACTCTAAGAACAAATCTAAAATGTCAGTAAAATATAAAATTCTGACATTAATATCCTGGAGGAAAACCTCCTGACTGTGTACAAGTATACTAGTCCGTGTCTTTGTATGCAAGTCATATGTGTTTGTGTGGTCTAGCTGTTGTAGTTAAGGGGCAGAGGTGTGTGTGCCAAGGATCTTTCATGTGCGGTCGCACTACGAGCGGCACAAGAAGCAATAGCAACATTTTGAAAGATGGCACAATATTGCTTCTAATTTTCATCATTAGGAGGATTACTGCACAAACACTGATTTTTTTCCCCCGATGACTTCATCCTGATATGGCTTGGTAGTAGGTTTCTTTTGAATCCAGTCTGTGAACTGCTTTCCATTAGGAACACCACCACTAGGGGCGTAGGCTTTCACTTTAAATAGGGAGGCGTGATTGCTCATGATCACGCAGATCAAATAAAAACGAAAGTAATTTTGACCTTAGTAAGTTTTAACAGAGAACGACTGCATGGAAGGACGTCTTCATCGTTTTTCTAGGAGGGTAAGTAAGACTACTTTATCAAAGTTACGGTTGTAATTAATAGTAGAGTTGGGGATCTCGTTTTTGTCGACTGAATATGGAAAATGAACCTAGTGTTTAGCCTACTAGTTGGAGACGACACGAAAGTTTTCACAGGCTTGATGGGCCTACTTGCGAAATGCCACGCTGCAGACTGAAGTCAAATAACAACCGTAATATAAACTAGAATGCGTTTCGTGAACGAGTGTGCTTGCTCTGTGACAGAGAGAACAAGTGCCTATGAATTAACATGTATTTACATCTACTCAATCAGTGTAGTGGGGCCTTCTTCCAATATATTTTAGCAAGCAACCAAGCTCAACCATTATATTTTGGCTCCACTGACGTTTAGACATATGAGGGTATCTCAGAGTTTCGTTATACTGACTTACTGAGCTAAGTGAATTGTTGAAATTGCTATCTTGGTAAAAGGAAACATCTCTGCAACAATATTGGAATGAATGCGGTTACATAGCCAGCTTTACTTAAAGTTTATTGTAAGATAGGCCTATATGTTAGACTTAATGCAGTTAGAGTTAGACTGTAGGTCTAGTATCAAATGTAAGCAACACTTTTACTGTATAGATAGAGAGCACGTGTATCACATTGGTTTATAGTCTGTCAAATTAGTTCTAGTTATTGGTGTTCGTTGGCATAAAAAGTTAGTCTTCTCTTATAAGCCTAGGTAGTACATCTGATTAGAGCTAGCAACCATGAATTGCAGATTAAGGGGTCCCCTATCTCAGTGTTCATTTTAGCAGCTATTTTTAGATTCAGTCTTAAGACAAAAATGCATATTAGTTTTAGTCACATTTAGTCATAGTTATCCTTCTTAGTTTCAGTCTAGTTTTCGAAAACTCATTACAATTTAGTCTAGTTTTAGGCACATTTAAAATTCCATATTATAGCCACATTAAACTCCTTCCCTTCCCTTCTCAGGCCCAGGGACCTCCTGTGTTGTGTCTACTGCATAGTAGTCTAGCTTGCAGTACTTAAATTGTGGATGCAATTAGTCTCCAAGATACAGATCAGCTGAATTCCAATTAAATCAATGTAAATAATAATTCAAGGCAATACTTGATTAACAGAATTGTCATTCAAATATATGAGAATATCACGTCTAGATTAAATCAACCACATATCCTCCATATGAAATGCTGTGAAATCTCATTACCAACAGATTTAGCTAGACGGATAGTTTTGACAGTTGAAAGTGGTGTCAATGATTATAATAACAATTGCCCAAATAAACAAGGCTATTCAAACCAGTCACATATTCATTTATTTTTTGCTTGATTAATGTTGTGCGTAGCCTGTCCGAAATTGTTATCTTGGTAAAAGGAAACGTACTGCAATGAGTTTACTAGCTAGCTATCAAAAGCTAGTATAACTTGGGATATGCTACCTCATTGTTAGCTAACGTTAGCTAACGTTAGCTAGCTAAACGTTTACCGAGGCTAACGTGAAGCTTCAATCGAAAATGATTAGCTAGCCCTGTCCTTTAGCCCATACTGCAATGAGTTTACTAGCTAGCTATCAAAAGCTAGTATAACTTGGGATATGCTACCTCATAGTTAGCTAACGTTAGCTAGCTAAACGTTTACCGAGGCTAACGTGAAGCTTCAATCAAAAATTATTAGCTAGCTTTCCAAGCTAGCTGACACAACCTAAACACTCGACTGCCCCTTTGAAGTCAACTTAACGTTGGCTAATATATTCTAATAACTAGTTATCATTGACAGTTACAAGCTAATTTACCAAACTCCTTTCTGTCCTAAATTGAGCAGTTGCTGGTGTGAGCTACAATATGGGAGCTAGCAAAGCCATTTCTAGCTCTACTTCACAATACTGCTGCCTAGTGTAATAAGTTAACGTAAAACATAAATGTTTATAAAGTATCAGACATAAACAGGATACAACACACCAGTTACCAATTGATGATGCTTCACTTTTGGGCGCCGTATTGACAACTGCCTGTCACTCGCACACTGTGCTTGTAAATTATTTTTCAAGTTTGCACATACCTATTTATGCGAGTGAAATACTCGCACTGTAGAGCCCTGGAAGGTGTCTCTTAATATTCCTACAGTTGAATGGTGAGCGACTGATAGAGCGGGTGACGTCACAATGGCTCAACCTTCCCCATGTTAGTCAATGAGAGAAAAAGGGGATGAAAAAGAGGAATAAAAAAGGACTGGCAAGGAGAACCGCCACGAAAAGTCATAGCAGCTTGCACCGGATCGGGCCGGACGTTTTGGTGTTTGAATGACGTCTCTAGCTCAATCGGGCGAGGAGTAGTTAGCTGCAAGAAAAACGTACGGAATAAACTAGAATGCGTTTCGTGAACGAACTGCGAGAGTGTGCTTGCTCTGTTGCGGCCATGACCGAGAGAACAAGTGCCTTGGAATTGGGGCAGGTGTCAGCTCTCCAGCTCTCCCTGCTGGATGAGCATGCACAAATGAGTATGCACAAATGAGTATGCATGAGTGAGTATGCATGAGTGAGTATGCATGAGTGAGTAAACATGAGTGAGTATGCATGAGTGAGTATGCATGAGTGAGTATGCATGAGTGAGTATGCATGAGTGAGTATGCATGAGTGAGTATGCATGAGTGAGTATGCATGAGTGAGTAAACATGAGTGAGTATGCACGAGTGAGTAAACATGAGTGAGTATGCATGAGTGAGTATGCATGAGTGAGTAAACATGAGTGAGTACGCATGAGTGAGTACGCATGAGTGAGTAAACATGAGTGAGTAAACATGAGTGAGTATGCATGAGTAAGTATGCATGAGTGAGTATGCACGAGTGAGTATGCATGAGTGAGTATGCACGAGTGAGTAAACATGAGTGAGTATGCATGAGTGAGTAGAGCCCTGGTATGGAAGGTGTCTCTTAATATTCCTAGTTATACAGTTGAATGGAGAGGGACAGAGAGAGAAGAGGAACCGTGCGCAGGTGTCAGTGAGAGTTGTCAGTGAATCACAGGTGCAAGCCAGTTTAATGAGCCTATTATGATGTCATAATGCCTCAAAGTTCTGCCATGCAAGTCTATGGAGAAAAAAGGTGATGGAAAAAGAGGAATAAAAAAGGAGTGGCAAGGAGTACCGCCACGAAAAGCAGCTTGCACCGGATCGGGCCGGACGTTTTGGTGTTTGAACGGCGTCTCTATCTCAATCGGGCGAGGAGTAGTTAGCTGCAAGAAAAACTACTAGAATAAAAAAAATAGTAAAAAACGAAGAACAATAGTGTGCTTCCCTTCGGGCAAGCACACTAATAAAGCCTGTTATCCAAATCCATAGACTGTCACCATGGATCAGCCACATTTCCAATACATTTTAACAGTCCGGAAAATGGCTTGAGGATGTGACCTTTTTCGTCCGTAGGTTTGTATGTAATGACATATTAAACTAACACGTAGATGTAGATTGTGTGCAAATTGTAAACCGTCTTGTGAAATAAGGTTAGAAAAATCCTCATGGGTATAGTTCAACTCTTCCGCTGTAACAGGGGATTAATGCTGCATTCGAGACGAAGGTAAACTAGCAATGGGAAACTCGAGGCAAGCGCCTCGACACTGACTGCGTCGAATAGTTTGTCCTGTCATCTTTTCCTAACGGCTCATGACTTTTTCCGTCGAGGTCAAAGATGTGAAATAAAATTAAGGACTAAGGAAAAGACAACTGCGGTTTTAAGAGAATCAGACTTTAAGTAGGTCTAGGCTACGCTACTTATTATGCGAAGTTAAATGTTATTGACGTGAGTTCATAGGAGTTCATAGGAGGGAAGTGGGTCCTGTATTTTGTGGAATATTTACAGAAATATCCAGCCAGCGCTAACGCTAATAGCTCTCGTTCTCTCTGTCTTTCTTTCTCTCTCCTTATGTCCTCTCCTCACTCCTGTTTCGTGCCTGTGCCGCGACTACGTCTACATCAACTACAATACACACGCAACTTCACGTTCACTGGTCTTTCCCCGCCCTTTATGTCCCTATTGAGAATTCAGAATGGCAAATAATACGTAGTTACATCCGCTTGCAGGTCACGTCGGACTTGGGGCATTTTCTGCACTTGCTTTATCTGACGATAAGGTAGTACCTCAGAATAATACTCACCTCCTCTAAAATATGGATAATTCATTGTTTTACTTTTCATTGTTTTACTGTCTGTATGGTATATTGATCAAATTAAGGAATCCTCAGCTATTCTTCCCTACTGACTTCATTGTATATGTGTAGAAACAGCCTGCTGCTGGCTAATCATAATTGCTGCAGGCCATTTCATGAAATAATTTTCAGAAGAGAGCATTTAACAAAAAAGCAAACAATGACAGTTTTTCTTCTTTAAAGTGGCACAGTTTACGCATTTAAAGTTGCCTCTGGATTATTTTAGCACAGCTTCATATAGTCTGATTTACAGAATAGCCAACTTTTAGCTTTGTCAACTATGGTGGCCTATGTTCTCTGTTTAAAGAAAAGTAGCATGTCATATTGCAGGAACTCATTTCCTTCACGCAAACCGTTTGTACTGCTTTCTTAATTGTCATTACAATATGTCCCCTTGTATGGCTATAAAAACGATCATATGAATTTGAAGTTTGCCTATTATCTTACAGACACATTCCAAGATCACTCTGGTTTTTTTAGGCTGTTGGTGCATCTTATTACAAAAATGCTTGAAATGTTACTCTACCCTACATGCTACAGCCAGCAATATCAGACCTAAGCAACTAATTTAGTAAAAGTGAGTTAACATTTTAAAACATTATTATTATCATCATCATTTCCCACTCTATGGACCAACAAATTTAGTTTGATCTTGGTTTATTCGAGGAATGCAATGTGATTGAATCTTCTATACATTCTAATTAGATCCATTGTATGTTTGGATTTAGACTACAGCATGAGCAGAACAAAGGCCTTAATTCTTTCTTGTTTGCTCACACTTACTTAACAAAATGGTTGTGTGGGGAGAGAGGACCACAGTGACATTCCAGACTGATGGGCTGTTACTTTTGATAGTGGGGAGTGGGGATTTAACTGTGAACAAAACCTTGACAACCTAATCTCTACCATATGCTTGATATAGGCAACTGACCTGCCAGAGAAACTGTCACTCCATACATGTTAAGTTCTGTAAACAAACTACATAAAACTGATGATTGGTTTAAATAGCTCCTATGTAGTTAACACTTGTGTCTACAATGTCCAGATTTCAAATGTCTTTGTCACTCTGTCTTTTTTTTTTACAATATGTAAGCACCTCCCAGAATAGGTTTAGGAAAACTGGGTTTACAGTTGATTTTAACAGTGTTGCTGGTAACAGTAGTGTTCTCACTTGAACCATACAATTATTGCCTGTATGCTGTTATAGCACCATTTTTTTTTTATTTGTCTTAGGAATTAGCAATAATGGTCGCTGGACAATGACTGCTGTCATGACAACTTAAGACATTATATACCATTTACCATAACATTTAAACCAAACATTGTTATGCAAGTCGTTTGAAGAGGAGGATTTAAGTAAGGTGTTCATTTTCATCTTGATTTTCATTCTACGTCCTCTTACTTGTCATTCCAGTGCTTCCCCTGCTTCTGTAAACAAGTCTGTTAATGGGGTAGCAGAAGTAGCCCCAGAGATCTGATTTGTCCACACGCCTGCTAAAAGTAAGCGCTTCAAGATATTCTCATCAGAAAGACGACCACTCACACTGCTTCATGTTTGTCTCTCTCCATATATTTATATATGCCTGTCTATCTGCTTGCCTGTCTGTCTGTCTTTATTTGTAAATGAATTTGTAGACACACAGACAAGTGTGTCCAGTTCCCAGCTATGTGTCTATGAAGAGTGACTGGTCCATGGCAGACACTCCCAGTTATAGCAGTGGATCACCACTGACTGATCCCAAGTGAGTTGACAGCTATTATATTTTAAATGTTTACGTTTTACAAATACACACACATATACAGTATATATATACATAACTTTACTAAGTTATAGGAAGTGCTAACTTTACTAAGTTATAGGAAGAAGTGTCAGCTAAATCTATTATTTTGTCTCCTTATGTAACCAGGCCACAGACACACAGACCAGTGTCTCCAGTGCCCAGCTGTGTGTCTATGAAGAGTGACCGGTCCTTCCCAGACCGACCAAATTTCAGCAGAGGACCCCAACAGTCTGGTCCAAAGTGAGTTGTCGGCTATTTTATTTTACATGTTTACATTTTACAAATAGATTTACAGTATAACAATGGGCAAGTGTAATGTACAAAAGTCCAGAATTGTTTGTGCGCTTGTTTTTGTATGTGTTTGTGTGTGTGTGTGTGTATGTGTATGTGTTTTAATGAGAGAATGAGTGAGTATGCAAACACGCTGTCCTTCCTACCTAAGAAGTATTGGTAAATGCTAGATTATATATTTGACACAGTGTGTGTGTGTGTGTGTGTGTGTGTGTGTGTGTGTGTGTGTGTGTGTTTGTGTTAAAGAGATAGAGAGAGAGGGAGAGGGAGAAAGTATGCAAACATGTTAACTTTACTTACTTTTAGGAAGACGTGTTCGCTAAATCTATCTGTGTGTGAGAGATATGGATAATGAGAGAGGATGCAGACATGCTAACCTTACTAACTATTAGGAAGATGTGTTGGCTAAATCTATTATTTTGTCTCCTTATGTAACCAGGCCACCGACACACAGACCAGTGTCTCAAGTGCCCAGCTGTGTGTCTATGAAGAGTGACCGGTCCTTCCCAGACCGACCCAATTTCAGCAGTGGACCCCAACAGTTTGATCCAAAGTGAGTTGTCGGCTATTATATTTAAAATGTTTAAATTTTACAAATGTGTGTGTGAGAAAGAAAGTGTGTGTGTGCAAATTGTGGTGTAGACAGTATTTACAAAATATTCTGCACTTCCAGTGTTGCTTCTGAATGTGTTCATGTGTACAGACCTATCAGCTACTCTTTAATGGATGCAGTGTGAATGATGTGTGTCTTTGTGCAATTATTGGTATTTCTGTAGTCAGCTTAGAAATACCCTGACCCACGATGTGTGTGTGTGTGTGTGTGTGTGTGTGTGTGTGTGTGTGTGTGTGTGTGTGTGTGTGTGTGTGTGTGTGTGTGAGATTGATAGCGCGAGAAGGAGTGAGTATGCATATATGCTTACTTTACTAAGTAATAGGAAGAAGTCTTAGCTAGTTCTTTTATTTTGTCTCCTTATGTAACTAGGTCACAGACACACAGACCAGTGTCTCCAGTGCCCAGCTGTGTGTCTATGAAGAGTGACCGGTCCTTCCCAGACCGACCCAATTTCAGCAGTGGACCACCACAGTTTGATCCCAAGTGAGTTGTCAGCTATTTTATTTGACATATTTAAATTTTAAAAATAGATTTACAGTACAACAATGAGTAAGTGTGTATCTGTGTATGAAAGAGGAAGGGATAAGCAGGGCCGGATTAACAAATCGTAGGCCCCTGGGCACAAATGTCTGAATGCCCCCCCCCCCCCCCCCCTCCCAGAAAAAACTATTCTATATATTTTTTTCATAATTGTTATAATATTATTATTATTATTTTAACACACACACGTAATGACACGGAGCATTTCCAACGCAAACAGGAAAGCACTGCTCATTGCAACATGAAACACATATGCTACCAAACATTTCTCCAAACTCAAATTTCTGTCATTGTATGTCCTCTGCCTTCTTTTCCTCCAAACTCAAAGTTCTTTCATTTTAGGCTATGTCCATTGTACAGTATGTCCTCTGCTTTCGTTTTCTCCAAACTCAAAGTTCTGTCATTGTATGTCCTCTCACTCCATCTCAAGCTCAGACTCGATGGCCATGAGGGACAATGCGCAGAGGCGTCCCTGTGTTTGTGTTGTGCGGAGTTCATTTTTTAATTCGTGCCAACTGCGAAAATGACCTTTCTCCTTCACAATGTCACGGGCAGCGTCAAAAAAATACGGAGAGCTACGAAAAAGTTCGGGAAAGTTGACTGTAGACTACATTTCAAAAGTACTTGCAGCAGATTTTGAGGAGACTTATCTTGCTCACTCTACATGAAGCATCTGAACTGAATAATTTCATCAGTGAAGTTCTCATCTAAATCTGCTCAAATCGTCGGTTCCTATGTTCAATAAAACCCTACATTTGTCACAAATACTGCGATATGCGTCCATTCTGTGACCAAATCAACGTGTCAACAATGACATTGAATGTTGATACCTTAAATCGCTCCCGTCCTTTTAGTGTTATTTCGTGCTTTGTGCATTCATCTGAAAATGCGTTGCGCTTCTTACAACTATGGGTGGGTACATCAACAGAACATCATGGTGACTCAAGCTAATGGTTATGTACATTATATTTAGGTAGTGCTGCAGGGCTGTCAAGGCAACATACTGTAGTAAAGAAATATTGCCGGGTAGTTACTATATTTGTTAACCAATAAATCACAAACATTTTTTGAAATGTAAAATAAATACATAAAATAAAAATAAAACAATCTGCTTGGCGGGCCCCCTCTATCGGCGGGCCCCTGGGCCCGTGTCCAGAAAACCCATTGGCTAATCCGGCCCTGGGGATAAGGAGAGAGTATGTAGACATGCTAACCTTACTAACAATTAGGAAGATGTGTTTGCTAAATCTATTTTACATTTTACAAATACAGATATCCACGGTCCATGGGACACCCTCTCAATTTCACCAGTGGACAACCACAATCTGTTCCAACGTGAGTTGTAAGCTATTATATTTTTTCAAAATACTGATGTATGCAAGAGTGGAAAGGTGCGTGTGTGTGTGTGTGTGTGTGTGTGTGTGTGAGAGAGTGTGTGCTAACCCATTTAGGCCTAAAGCCTGGAAAAAAAATGCCTGTAAAACCTATGGGCGATTTCAGAAAAAAACCCTAAAACCTCAAGTTTTCTAGAAATTCAACTACTGTGTCAACGCCTACTAAATTACTGATTTCTCAGCCCCTGTAACAGATAGGAACACAATTCAAAAAGTATTTGAGAGCTTACACCTGTGGCTTTCATTAAAAAATAAAAATTGAATTTGTATTTACAATATTTACATACACCTTCTCAAAAGTAAAAAAATATAATAAATATGTAAAAGTGCAGGAACAGCACAAAACAGTAAAAAAAAATAAAGTGTATGACAAAGTATATAACAAAGTTTTCATATCCGTTCCTAAATCCTAATTCTTAAAGGGAAAGTTTTAACTTTTGAGTTGTTTACTTGTTTTATTATGAGCAGAAGGGAATACGATTAACATCTATTTTGTTGTCCGTGTAGTTTATACATACCAGTGATATTTTATGCTCATTTGGACACTATGGATGGAGAATGGACCTGACAGTGTTAACCTCTGAGTTGTTTACTTGTTTTATTATGAGCAGAAGGGAATAAGATTTTGATCAACAATTATAACTATTTTGTTGTCCATGTAGTTGTATCATACCAGTGATATTTTATGCTAATTCGGACACTATCACTGAGATACAGATGAACTAGTTAAGTGTCAAATATTCCATTCAGAGGGACAAAACAGGAATAATTCAAAAAAAAAAAAAAACACATTTCAAGTTGATCTTATTTATCAACTGATAAATATTGTATGCTGGGCTGAAATGGAAGGCAACCAAAGCATTCACTATAATTAAGTCAAAGAGGATTCACTAGCATTAACTGATTATAAACAACAACATTCTATAGGGACTGATTATTGTTTCGAAATACTAGAGGTATAATAATGCAAGGAATAGAGATAGTTATTAATTGTATTTCAAATTCGCTCGTTCACACTCTTGCTCACCGGAGAAAGTTTTAGAATGACGCAACAGCGCTCCCGGCTTTAAAGGTAGAACAGCGGCAATGCTTTCCCGGCTTAAATGGGTTAAAGAGAGAGAGGGAGAGGGAGTAAGTATGCAAACATGTTAACTTTACTTACTATTAGTAAGATGTGTTTGTTTAATCTATTATTTGACCCGGGTGTGTGTGAGATAGAGATAGTGTGTGTCTGAGTGTGAGAGATATGGATAATGAGAGAGTATGCAGACATGCTAACCTTACTAACTATTAGGAAGATGTGTTGGCTAAATCTACTATTTTGTCTCCTTATGTAACCAGGCCACAGACACACAGACCAGTGTCTCCAGTGCCCAGCTGTGTGTCTATGAAGAGTGACCGGTCCTTCCCAGACCGACCCAATTTCAGCAGTGGACCCCAACAGTTTGATCCAAAGTGAGTTGTCTGCTATTATATTTTACATGTTTACATTTTACAAATGTGTGTGTGAGAAAGAGAGTGTGTGTGTGCAAATTGTGGTGTAGACAGTATTTACACAATATTCTGCACTTCCAGTGTTGCTTCTAATAGTTAATGTGTACAGACCTATCAGCTGCTCTTTAATGGATGCAGTGTGAATGATGTGTGTCTGTGCAATTACTGGAGTATCTGCAGTCAGCTTAAAAATACCCTGACCCACGATGTGTGTGTGTGTGTGTGTGTGTGTGTGTGTGTGTGTGTGTGTGTGTGTGTGTGTGTGTGTGTGTGTGATTGAGAGAGAGAGAGAGGGAAGGAGTGAGTATGCAGATATGCTTACTTTACTAAGTAATAGGAAGAAGTCTTAGCTAAATCTATTATTTTGTCTCCTTATGTAACCAGGCCACAGAGACACAGACCAGTGTCTCCAGTGCCCAGCTGTGTGTCTATGAAGAGTGACCGGTCCTTCCCAGACCGACCCAATTTCAGCAGAGGACCACCACAGTCGGATCCCAAGTGAGTTGTCAGCTATTTTATCTACATGTTTACATTTTACAAATAGATTTACAGTATAACAATGGGTAAGTGTGTATCTGTGTATTAAAGAGGGAGGGATAAGGGCAGAGTATGTAGACATACTAACCTTACTAACAATTAGGAAGATGTGTTCCCTAAATCTATTTTACGTTTTACAAATACAGATATCCATGGTCCATGGGACACCCTCTCAATTACAGCAGTGGACAACCACAGTTTGTTCCAACGTGAGTTGTCAGCTATTATATTTTTCAAGATACAGATGTTTGCAAGAGTGGAAAGGTGTGTGTGTGTGTGTTACAGAGAGAGAGAGAGAGAGAGAGAGAGAGAGAGAGAGAGAGAGAGAGAGAGAGAGAGAGAGGAGAGGGAGAGGGAGTAAGTATGCAAACATGTTAACTTTACTTACTATTAGGAAGACTAGTGCAGTGCCCATAGGAATTATGCATTCTGTAGTGTTAGCAGACGTAGGTGTAGCTGTTGGGTAGTGTAATAGCAAGACATATTTGCACTCCACATAGGTACAGGTTACATTGAAGTATTATTGTGATGCACGTTTCCGTTTCATTAAGAAATGTTTTAATGTTTATTTGCGCGTATTTCATGGACTCCATAGCAACAGATGGGAAAGCAATGAACAATCTGAAAGCCTCCGAGGCTTATAAATATTATCTACCATTTGAAGCGGTGTAGTACTCCACTCTTGCGTTGTGATTTTGATTGGCACCCAGCCGTTTATTCATACACTCTGACAGGTTTAATGAACACAGAGCAAAGGCGATCACACACAGTATCTTCGGAATGACAGCCTCTCCCAGCCAGGGTAAATGCAGACTGAGGTTTATATTATTGCAATAATGAGAAAACAAAGTACACACGAATTATAACAGATACATCGGGACACTAATAGAAACATCGGAAAATCTCTCTTATTGCGTCAGTAGATGCATGCCATGAACACATGGTCACTGGTCTAGGCTAACCAGCAACGTTGAATAGAAAGCTAACTCTTATACAAATACATCAAACTACAATATACTACTTAACATGGTAATGAGAGTTGGTTACATGCCAGGCCCATACGCATCAGCTGGGGTAACATCTATGACGACGACTGTTCTATGACTATGACATAATTCACGTCGCTACAATTCATGCGTTTTGCATATGCCATGAATAAGTGCTGTAATCACAGTTACATTTCAACCATGCTTATGAAATGAGTTTGCCAAGTTGTAAGTCAATAAGTGCAGAAATGTACTGTAAAAATACGCTATACTCTCCCAGCCAGGGGATTACTATTCCCTGTCTGTTATATGACTGTACAACTCTAGACATTACTTTGAAACTTAATATAAAGAAGCTTAAAAATAAACAAATAGATAAAATCAATCACTGAGCAAAAGTCTGTATCTGTTCACCTTGAATGTATGAACTGTATCTGTTCAAGAATTTGAATGCGGACCTCCTTATCGTATCCAACGCTATTCTGAACTTTGAGTGAAGGCAGGATAGTTTAAATACCGCTACGCGTATATGTTCGATTGTGACCTCATTTCGGTGCACCATAGGTCAGTGGGACTTGCTACGGGAAACGATAACCCATTAGTGCCTACGGGAAACGGTAAAATACAAATATCTCGCGCACTATGAATTCAAAAATCTTCAAAATCAAGGATGCACAGGTTCATGACATGCGTAAGCTACATGCGAAATCTCATAACTAACGTAACTACCGTCAGGGAGATACGCCCTAGACGGACACACACACAGAGATTCCTGGATTTATAGATAGATGTGTTTGCTAAATCTATTATTTGACCCGGGTGTGTGTGTGAGACAGAGATAGTGTGTGTCTGTGTGTGAGAGAGATGGATAATGAGAGAGAATGTAGACATGCTAACCTTACTAACTATTAGGCAGATGTGTTGGCTAAATCTATTATTTTTTCCCCTTATGTAACCAGGCCACAGACACGCAGACCAGTGTCTTCAGTGCCCAGCTGTGTGTCTATGAAGAGTGACCGGTCCTTCCCAGACCGACCCAATTTCAGCAGTGGACCCCAACAGTTTGATCCAAAGTGAGTTGTCGGCTATTATATTTTACATTTTTACATTTTACAAATGTGTGTGTGAGAAAGAGAGTGTGTGTGTGCAAATTGTGGTGTAGACAGTATTTACACAATATTCTGCACTTCCAGTGTTGCTTCTGAATGTGTTCATTTGAACAGACCTATCAGCTGCTCTTTAAAGTGCGTATGACACCTTAAAAAAAAGGTAAAAGGTATATCAGTATCAAAACTATACATAAAACATAGTACTTTGAAGTCATGTTTAAACCCGAAGATTGAAAAATGAAGTTTGTACGGAGTTTCAAAGTGTGGTTTTCGCGACTCTTATCGTAAAACAGTTGCCGGCTTACCTGAAATCTGTCAGGTGGTCCCATTACGTCAGTGGCGGTAGACTTCATTCTAGAACGAATGATTGAGGGTGAAGAAGTCCGCGATTTCGAGCAAGTTTCTGTCACAGACTCGAGTGAAGATTCAGAAATTGAGGAAGACTATGATCCGGATCAGTTAGTACACGAGATTGTGGGCATTGAGTTGTACCGATTCGAGCCCTATCTGGATGACGAGCCAGCAGAAGAGGCGAGGTCTGAAAACGATGACAATGTGCATGTGGATGGGGCGCACAGAAACGCGGTAGGTGAAATTACGAGAGATGGTTATATGGAGATACCGAATGGTAAGGACGACTTTGACCTTGTTGACAGTGACCAAGTTCAAAAGAGTCCTGCCGTTGCCCTCATTTCCCTTTTATAACGCAGGGCGGAAGTGAATCACTTGGGAAATCGGTAGCTCAGTGGCGTGGATTTAAAACCAGGAAAATCAAAAGATTTGTCAAAACGTGACCCCACAACAATAGGCTCCTCCAGCAGCCAGTGCACAGATGATAGTCCTACTGCCCACTCCTGCTTGAAAAGCCCCCAAACCTTAAAAAGGCTCCTGTAGAAAGGACTCAGTCCATCAAGCGCCAGTTGTTTTGTGTCCATCTGGAAAAGAGCAGTGTCCAGGCCCAGGTTGCTGACTCCGAGCAGAATGCCAAGAGCCAACGGTTTCCAGGCCAGAGTCCCTGGAGCAGTGAGCAGTCACTGAATGAACTGCAGCCGAAAAGTGTCCCTCCTGCAGGCAAGATTCACGAGTCCTTGTCCCCCATCATCCTTTGATAGGAAAAGGACAGCTTGAGGGACCCAGTGTAGCTTGTCCCAGAAGAAGTTCACCACTTCTTTCTGGATACTCTCAAGTAGACCAGCAGGGGGGTCCAAACAAGCAAACTTGTGCCACAAGGACGATGCCACCAGGTTGTTGATTACAAGTGTGCGCCCCCTGTAGGATAGTTGAGGGAGCAACCACTTCCATTTTCCCAACCGACAGTTTACCTTTTCCAACAAACCCTCCCAGTTCTTTTGAACAAACAAAACATCACCCAAATAAACACCAAGATATTTAAACCCTTCCTTTTTCCACACCTAGCCACCCGACAAACCAAGGCACCTTTTCCCCCACTCCCTAACCCAAATAGCTTCAGACTTCCCCCAGTTGACTTTGGCAGAAGAAAGCACATTAAATTCCCCAACAATACTGTGTAGCACATTCAAGTCCTCTCTGTCATTCACAAAAACAGTTACATCATCAGCATAAGCAGACAAAAAAAAACGTTCATCACAAAATGGCAAAGAAACACCCCTCAAATCAGAACGAAGCTTGTGTAACAGGGGCTCAATTGCAATAGAGTAAAGCATACCCGACAATGGACACCCCTGCCTTACCCCTCTTTTGACCTTGAAAGGGGCACTCAGGCCTCCATTTATTTTCAGCAGGCTCTCAATGTTGCAATAGATGGCCTTGACCATTGCTGTGAAAGTGACGCTGAACCCAAAAGCCTCAAAAGTTGCCCACAAATAATCATGTTCAACACGGTCAAACGCTTTTTGTTGATCAAGAGAGATCAGCCCCATATTAATGCCTGCATCACTTGACACAGTCATTAGGTCTCTGACTACAGCTATGTTGTCAAAAATGGATCGGTCTGGTATACAATAAGACTGATCTGTGTGCACTACTTGACCAATTACCTCTTTAACCTCATAGCCAGAGCTTTGGATAAAATCTTCAAGTCCGAGCACAACAGGGAGACAGGGCGCCAGTTGCCAATTTCCTGCAAGGTTCCCTTCTTGGGCAAAAGTGTTATCACAGCCCTGCGACAACTAAAGGGAAGACACCCTTCCCTCAAGCTCTCACGGAGCACTTCAAGGAGGTCCTCCCCAACACAAGGCCAGAGCGCCTGGTAAAACCCAAGACGCCATCAATCCCCGGAGCAGAGCCACAACGCAGGCTCATAACAGCCTGCTCAAGTTCATGAAGTGTTAGCACCTTATCTGTTACAGCATGACATTCGTCAGGCACCCTTGGCAGGTCCTTAAAGAAGGGGCTAGACGACAGATCATTAGACTCCTATTAATTTTCATACAACTTAGAATAAAAAGACCTTGCATAGCTGCGTATCTGCGCAGGCTCAGTCAACTCCTGGCCTGATTCAGACCTCAAGGAGTGCATTAACCTGCTCTGACCATTCTGCCTCTCCAAACCAAAGAAAAACTTAGACGGAGCATCCATCAGTGTGATGTAATAACAACTGAGCCAATATTTTAGACAAACGGACCACGAGGTGAATCAAATGGGTTCTTTGCGGTTTATTTCTACGTACGCCTGCAGGGAGCCAATTCCACACAATATAGACAAGGAATAGACTGAAGAGTATTGTATTACAGTGTTACAAGTTAAATACTGTTCGATCATGGGAGGATACCTTTGGGGTGATAGGTCAAGGTAGGTCAAGGTGGGCCAAGGGGTATGTGAGTGGGAGGGGAGGGGAGGTTCCCCCACGGAAGGTTCCGGAAGGTCCACACACAAAGGCACATGGTAAATAGGTGATGTGTATTACATCACCTTGGGAGAGGGGGTGTCTGGAGAGGTTCCGGGGGCTTCATTTAGCATAGGCCACGTCTGAGGGCCTCACCATGGGGGCAAATGGCAAAATGGCAGACACACACATGGGAGAGCATGCATGCTTGCAATGCACTTGTAAATATATGAATCAGGGGTTATATCAATTTCCATCAAGTGCGAAAACGAGAGCGAACCAAAGCCCCTTGTGCTCTAACATCCAACAGCTCTTTTAGCCTGCCCTTTCTTTCATGCAGGAGTTTTAGGTGGTCCCCATCTCCATTAGGTGTTATCAGCCCTTGCAGACGCAGGATATAATTTTCCACAACCCTGAGTGAGGCAATAATTGTCTTAGTGACATTAGCTGTGTAGTGCTGGCAAAAAATCATAATCTGGACCTTGCCATAGTCCCACCACTCCCGTAAGGAGGCAAAAGAGCCCTTTTGCTTCCTGAAAGTCTCCCAAAAGAAAACAAAGGTATCCCTAAAGTGCTGATCCTGCAAAAGCGACGTGTTAAAACACCAATAAGCACTTCCAGGCCTAAAGGCTTTAACACTCACCACACAAGCCACCGCACAGTGATCAGAGAAACCAGTTGGCAGAATACGGCAACCTCTTAAGGTGTTACAGTGGCTCTTCTGGCTGTAAATCCTATCTAACCTTGCAAAAGAAATATAATTCCCTCTGCTTTGAGACCAAGTGTACTGTCTGACACCTTCATGCAGAGATCTCCATGTGTCACACAGGTCATGAGCATTAATCAACTTAATGACAGCGTTCTGAGAGGGAGCATGAGGCTCAAGGTGATTCCTGTCCACTTTGTCATCCACTGTGCAGTTAAAATCACCTCCCATGAACAGAAAACATTCTGCCTCCATATCATTTAACACCTCATCAATTTTACTAAAAAACATAACTCTGTCAGCCCCATTTGTTGGACCATAAACATTTAAAAAAAACATGGTTTGACTTTCAAACACTGCTTTGATCAACAACAGCCTCCCATCCACAATCTCCTTCACATCAACGGAGAGTGGGAGCAAATATCTGGCAAACAAAATCGCCACACCCCCACTCACAGAGGATTTGTGACTAAAAAAAATCTCGCCATTCCATTCCTTCCTCCAATCAACTTCAATTGCTTTGTCACTGTGCGTTTCCTGAACTAGCATGACATTAATCTGTTTCAACTTAACGAAATCTATCAAAGTCAGCCTCTTAGTTTTATTTCTTGCACCATGTAAATTAAGAGTTGCAATTGTGAGGGTATTCATGATCATGATTACGAGGAAGACATAGACTGCTCCTTAACTTTTTTTCTCAGTTTGGTCAGGACTTTACGCAAACGCGCAGCCTCCGGGCCAGATAACACGTTATCTCTCAAAAAGCAAACAACGTCGTTAATGAGTTGCTGCCGATCAGGAAAAAAGTGTTCAATCTCCACATTGCGCTCCCCCTTTGTATCGCTCAAAAACCGACTTATATCCTCCGCCTTATACTGCAACGGTAACACCCCACCCTCACCTAGCGAACATTCAGACGCACTAGAGCCGACAGATTCATTGTCAGTTTCGTGCTCAGCCAGCTCATCCCCTTTCTGAGCTTTTGACGATCTGCTTGCACTGTCATCCATCCCTTTTCTTTTGAAGGGTTGCTTGAAAACACCACTCATTTCGACATCTTGAACAGGGATGTCGAATCTGGGATCAGCGAGTCCGAAGCTTCGGCGCTGACCTCTACCAGTTCTGTGCGTCTTTCTAAAACTTCACCGTCTGTCTTACACTCACTCAACGCAGTCAACTCCTTCATAATCAACTCTTAAACTGTATTAACATTTGAAACAGTTGGAGAAGCTCCGGCTCCAGGCTCCTCAACCACTAGATCCACATTAATCAAAACATCATCCGCACCACCTGTATTAACGACAGGAGTGTCTTCCGCGGCTCCTTGCGCAGAGGCGCTGCCTTCGGTGGGTGAGGGGGCAGCCGCGGGGGCTTGTTTCGGTGTTTGATCAGCGCTCTTTTTCAATGGGCAGTCGCGGACAATGTGGCCTACACAACCACAGTGGAAGCACTTAAGCATTGCATCAGTCGTAGCATAAACGGTGTAATCAAACCCATCCACAGTTAACTTCATCGTTAAGTTCAAATCTTCCTCCCCATTATCCAGCACCATATACACCTGTCTCCGAAAGGAGACCACATGCTTTAACAGCGATGATTTGCACCCCAACGAAATCTTCCTCATTGATGAGACCAGCCTGCCATAACCCGACAGCTTACTCTCGATCATAGCATCCTCAATAAAAGGTGGAACATTAGAAATGATAACCTTCTTAGAGGGAGAGCTAAGGGGGAGAACAGTTATGTGCGTCTCTTTCAAAACTATTCCCGACGCAATTACCTGCCTAGCCTTCGCTATTGTACCAACAAATATCACAATCGCGCTATTCATGCGCGAGGCAGATTTAACATCGTCGTGGCCGACCACATTTCCAACAGAAAGACTCACCTCTTCCACACTTGCGGAACAATTAACCTTAATCCCATGTTGTCTCGTTAAACACTGAAACGCCATTATTCCCACAGCAGTCACGCTTCCAGCCACGCTGGCTGCCGACTCCACGGGAGGAAAACCATCTACAGCGTCTGTAGAGCTAAATAAATGCAGCAATACTTCCAAAAAGCAGTTGCAGACAAACATATAAAATTGACACACAAAAAGTTAGAAAAGTTTGTTAACAGGCTCACGTGCAGACGCTCCGACACTCACTCGCACATCCACTCAGAGAGAGAGAGAGAGAGAGAACCCAACACTCACCAACAGAGATATACTGTGTGTGTGTGTGAGAGAGAGTTGTCGGTGTGTCTGTGTTTGTTTGTGAGTGTGTGAGTGTTTAAAGAGAGATAATGAGTGAGTAGGCAGACATGCTCTTTTATGTTAGGATACAGTATATAATGTATGTCCTTTTGCAATTATTGGTGTCTGCAGGCAGCTTAGAAACCTGGGGCCCTATCTTGCCGATCAGAAACGCAAGTAGGACGGCGCCAAGCGCAAGTAGCTGTGTGGGCGGCTCTATGGCGCAGTTGCTATTTTAACGGCGGAAAAAACACACTTGCGTCCAGCGCAAGTGTCAAAAGGGTTGGTCCAATGGAGGTTACTCAGCCATAGGTGTGGTTTGGGCGTAATATGCAATAAACCAATCGGAGCGTCATTTCACATTCCCTTTAAGAGCGAGAAGCGCATAGTCCATAGCGGCTTGTTATTTTGATGGCGGAATTACCTGGTGGAAGACCGGAGAAGTTCACAGCCGAGGAGACCGACGTGAGATTTACACCAATTTTTTGGCAAGCCATATATAATTACAAGGAAAATAAAGTATTTACCACTTGAGGAAATCATTGTGAAATCCATATCCAAGATATTTTAAAAATAAGCATACATGTAGCCTACACATTGACCCAAATGATTCAGGTTAATTGAAGCTTCGTGACATTTGATTTATTGTATGGCTTTGTAAAAAGCCGGGAGATAGATATATATGGGGATGCGAGAAACCCTCCAAAAGTAAGCAAAGTCAAGCAAGCATGTCAAGATATTGCCGTGATTGTTTCTGCAACGGGGCACCCGAAAACGTTGCCGAAAACGCTATAATGACGTCCGGAGACGTGGGACATCCAAGCTGGAAGGTAACACACGTTCTCGTGCCTTCACGGGAGGTGGATCTGCCTCGACCCAGGATCTGACGGCAGCAGAGGACATCGCCACGTCTACCCTCACGCCTGAGAGCGTGCAGGGATTTGGGGGCATGGAAATCGGCACCCAAGCCAGTGCACCAGCTGACCAAACCCAAGGTACATAAATAAAGTCCACATACACAGAGATGAGTTTAAAAGATTTATAATAATACTGGCCTTAAATAAATGCAACAAAGCCATACAATAAATCAAATGTCACGCAGCTTCAATTAACCTGAATCATTTGGGTCAATTGTGTACGCTAGATGTATGCCTAGTTTTTAAATGTCTTGGATACGGATATCACAATGATTTCCTCATGTGGTAAATACTTTATTTTCCTTGTAATTATATATGGCTTGCCAAACAATTGGTGTAAATCTCTCTTGAAGACGACAGAAGTAAAGTGTAGCCTACAGGTCCTATACTGTGCGGGCAAGCACATGCGCCCTTAAAATAGCGTTCTAAATACGCGTTGCAGACTTTAGACATTGCGCCTCACATTAGACCAGCTTTTTTTTGGTCAATGGCGCACGGCGCACGGCGTCGTTTTGAAACTGCAAAATACCACTTGCGCCAGAGAAACGCCTTCTCTGTTCCGCCCCCGCCCATGTCGACGCAAGTTCATTTTGAAGCGCGCCTCTGGAGGGAAAATCGCGCTGTGCGCCGGGTGCAAGATAGGAATGATACATGCGTCGGTGACAATGTCAATTGCGCTGGGTGCAAGATAGGGCCCATAGTGTGTATGTTTGTGTGTGTGTGAGAAAGAGAGAAAATAAAGAAAGGAGTGTGTGTGTATAGATCCTGTTGTAAGGTTTTCTTACACATCAATGAATAATGTGACTCTTTGTGTGATTTATCTGTCACTGCAGGGCTTGGAGGAATGTTCTGAGTTCTGATCAGTCCAGGTGTGGAGTGTGTGAGCAGCGACTGAGGGACCCGGTCATCACCACCTGTGGACACAGTTTCTGCAGGCAGTGCATCAGCAGCTACTGGAGCCAGTCTGGTCCATCAGGAGACTACAGCTGTCCCCAGTGCAGAAAGAGATCCAAAGCACAACCCTTTCTAAACCCTGACATAACCATGGCACAACCTCTGTTATATGCACATACAACCATGGACCAATCTCCTGTATATCCCTCTACAGCCATGGCACAATCATCTCTCTACCAACACAGAGAACTGGCACAGCTTCATCTAAAGCCATTTGCAACCATGGCACAAGTTCCTCCATATCCACACCCACACTCGGGGCAGAACCCTCTATACCCACACTTACACATGGCACAGATTTATATACAGAAAACTTCGGATGAGTACATAGTCATGGAAGGAAGCACACATCTCCAAACTGAGCCTGCTCCTGTCAAAAAGGGCCAAACTTACAGGTGAGTCATGAAGTATTTCTTTCAGAACTGCTTCCAAGAGAATAGAAACACCATTTAATTGAGAGACAAAATGATGGTGACCTTTGGAAGTTCATTGTTCAATGTTACTCTTCTTAAAATGTGGGTTTAAGAGGCAATAACAAATTAGTATGATGCTGATTGGGTTTTGTTTTTGTTTGTTTGTTTGTTTGTTTAATGCCAAAGAGATGATGTTCTGAACAGAGCAATGGTGAATCATAAAGCAAGTATGAAGAGGAGGTTTGAGAGGATATCTGAGGGTGTCACAAGATCAGAGGCTCGAACACTTCTTAACAAGATCTACACAGAGCTCTACATCACAGAGGGAGAGAGTGAAGGGGTGAATAATGAACATGAAGTTTGGCAGGTAGAGTCAGCATCCAGATCACAAACTACAGAAGACACAGCAATCAACTGCAATGACATCTTCAGGTCCTTACCTGGACAGCAGAGACCCATCAGAACTGTCATGACCAAAGGCATTGCTGGCATTGGAAAAACCGTCTCAGTGCAGAAGTTCATCCTTGACTGGGCAGAGGAGAAGGCTAACCAGGATGTAGATTTCATGTTTGTTCTTCCGTTCCGTGAGCTGAATTTGGTCAAACATGATCAGTACAGTCTTCACAGGCTCCTGCTGGACTTCCACCCAGAGCTTAGTGAGCTGCAGGATGGTGAATACAAACACTGCCATATTGTGTTCATCTTTGATGGTTTGGATGAGAGTCGACTTCCGCTGAATTTCCAAGAGAACCAGCAGTTGTCTGATGCAACACAAACATCATCAGTGGATGTGTTGATGACGAACCTGATTCAGGGAACTCTGCTTCCCTCTGCTCTCATCTGGATAACCTCCCGACCAGCAGCAGCCAGTCAGATCCCTTCTCAGTGCATCAATCAGGTGACAGAAGTACGAGGGTTCAGTGATCCACAGAAGGAAGAGTACTTCAGGAAGAGGATCAGTGACCAGTATCAAGCTAACAGAATCATCTCGCACATTAAGGCATCCAGGAGCCTTTACATCATGTGCCACATGCCAGTCTTCTGTTGGATCTCAGCCACTGTCCTTCAGCAGATACTGGAAGAGGGTAAGAAAGCCCCCAAAACTCTGACTGAGATGTTCATGCACTTCCTGCTCATCCAGACCACCAGGAAGAACCAGAAATATCAAGAGGAAAATTATATAGATAGGCAGAGGCTCCTGGAATCACATAAAGATGTCATACTGAAGCTGGCAGAGCTGGCCTTCAAGCATCTGGAGAATGGCAATCTCATGTTCTATGAGGAAGACCTGAGAGATTGTGGCATTGATGTGAGTGACGCATCTGTGTACTCTGGCATGTGCACTGAGATCTTCAGGGAGGAATGTGTGTTTCACCACAAGAAGGTCTACTGCTTTGTGCATCTGAGCATCCAGGAGTTCCTGGCAGCCATGTTTGTGTTTCACTCCTACATGTCAGAACATTTTGAGAGACTGAAACCATTCATTAGCAAACGACACAAATACCTGCAAGCCCCCCTTCCCTTGCATTTTATGTTGAAGGGAGCCGTGGACAACGCTTTGGACAGCAAGAATGGACACCTGGATCTTTTCCTCCGCTTCCTTGTAGGCATCTCATTGGAGAGCAATCAGGCCCTTTTACAAGGTCTGCTGTCAAACACACACAGCAGCTCAAAGAGCATCAAGAAAACTTGTCAGTACATCAAGGATCTCAACAGAAAGGATCTGTCTCCTGAAAGATGCATCAATCTTTTCCATTGCTTATTTGAAATGAATGATCATTCCCTACATAAAAAAGTCCAGACATACATGAAAAATTCAGATGGCGTCTCAGGTGAACTGTCACCTGCCCTCTGTTCAGCACTGGCCCACATGCTTTTGATGTCTGAGGAGGTGTTTGATGAGTTTGACTTGAAGAAATACAACACATCAGAGGAGGGACGGAGGAGACTAATACCAGCTGTCAGATGCTGCAGAAAGGCACGGTGAGTTCCCTATTACATCCCATATGGAAATAATAAATATCTGAGAAATCAGCTTAAAACCAATGCTTACCCTACCTAATGTGAGAGCAACCTCTACAGAAATTATTTAGTTTTTTTTTTCTGAGAGTGATATTTTTTAAATATATGCTCATCATTTTGTAACAGCGCATGAACTTGCAATCTATGCTCTCCTTGTATACTCAGCGGGCTGTATTACTATGAACAGACAAATGGTTTACATTGTTTTTAAATAATAATCATTGACAGACATTTTCTTTACTTTAAGCCCTGTTTGTATCATTAAAGCTGTTCCAGCATTTATTCATGTATTAGTTGTCAGCATGACCAGAATGGAATGATATGTTGTAAATATAATAGAAATTATGTTTATTTGTGATGTGTCAAACTTGATTGAAAATCCTTCATCTTCTCACCCTGCTGTTATTTATCTTGTGAAAAAAAGTTACATTTCAAAACAAAACTAAAATAAACAGAAATAAAACATTTCAAGGCCTCATACTATTATGTATACTGTAAATTATCAATGTAAACTTTTTAAAATCACCTAATAATCACTGGCACATATTGGCATATGATTTATAATTGTAGATTCGCTAGCTGTGACCTCACAGAGAGGTCATATGATATTGTGGCCTCAGCTCTGCAGTCTGCAAACTCCCCCTTAAGAGAGCTGGATCTCAGTCAGAATAACCTGCAGAAGTCATTGGAAAAGCTGCTCTCCGCTTTACAGAGTCCACACTGCAAACTGGAGACACTGAGGTAAGTAATATTGTAGACTGTGTTAACAGACGCATACTGTTAACTGTAAACTGCATTAACCAGACAATAGCAACATAAATGTTTTACTGTTTTTACAATTTGTGATAGTCTCTTCAGCTATTTTGTTTTTGCAGACTTGCTGGCTGTAAACTGACTGGAAGGTTTTTGGCCTCAACTCTTCAGGGGGTAAACCCCCACCTGAGAGAGCTGGACATCAGTGACAGCGAGCTTCAGGACTGTGAAGGAAAACTGCTCCATCAACCACTGAATCAAGACAGTAAAGTCAGGTCTGTATATGTAGAGAAATGCTGTTGGGCAGAGAACCCATGTCTTAACGCATATCCCTCTTTACTAGTACTTCTTATTTGGAGGTGTAGAGGACATGTTTTTTTACAGCCACTTCTATAGTTTTACTTGGACTTCGATACAATTACCAGACTAACATTTCCAACTGAGGAATGGATGAGTAGATACATTTACTCACCATTTGAGCCATCAATGTTTTACTCTAGGAAGAATTTGCTCTCTGATTTCACAATTTGTGATGGTCTGTTCCTCAATTTTGTTTTCACAGACTTGCTGGCTGTGAACTGACTGGAAGGTTTTTGGCCTTGGCAAACCCCCACCTGAGAGAGATGGACATCAGTGACAGCGAGCTTCAGGAGAGAGGAGGAGAACTGCTCCATCAACCACTGAATCAAGAGTGTAAAGTCAGGTCTGTATATTAAGAGAAGAGCTGTTGGACAGAGAGCCCATGTTTTCACGCATATCCTTCTTTACTATTATTTCTTATTTGGAAATGGAAAAGGTGAAGAGGACATGTTTCTTACGGTCTCTTCCTCCCCCTTTGTTCATTCATCTGCTGTAGACTCAAGGACAGCTCCTGTGTGGCCGTGGAGTCAGTCTTGCAGTTTTGTGTTTCTCAAGTGAGTGTCTTGGACATGAGTGGTTGTGATCTCCAAACATCATTAGAGAAGCTGTTCTCTAGTCTTGGAAAACCAAACTGCCAACTGAAAACACTGAGGCAAGTAATATTTTAGTTTTTAGAGAAACATCATTGATTTTTATTACTGTGTGATACAGAGTCTTACATCCGGTATGTAACCAGAAAGAAGCAACAGCTCAGTTGTACCTTTGCAGTTCAAATTAGTTTTATTTAGTGTGTTAAGGTTTCAGATAGGGCTGGGCGGTATGACGGTATATACTGTGCAATGGTAGAAATGTGTCTACCAGGAGAGATTGGGCTATACCGTTTCAACCGCGGTATACTCTTATTTTGAAATCCAATCCATTTATTTTTAGATAATGACCTCCAAACTATACATCATCAGGCTTATTATACAGTTACTCGCCAAAACGATAGAAGAAATTCCTCCAAAATACCTCTTTAACGATTTTGTTGCCGTTTCGTGATTTCCGCTTAGAGAAAATAGTTCTTCAGGCAAATAGACCTTTAAAGTTTCAGGTGTTGCATAGCAACCCATTACTTGCTGACGTTAAATGACCGGACTACTTGCGGAATGATATGAAAGACGTGAATTATTAGATTACATTTCCCAGGATGCCTTGCAAACACATTGGTAACCGCCTGACTCCAAACATTTTGAAGAAAGATGGCTGCCAGTGCAGAAAAAGAAGTTTACACATTTAAGTATATCTTCGCAAATAACTGTAAAAAAAAATGTGAAACACATCGCGACATCTAGCTGATCATTATGCAAAAGAATATTCCTTACAGTTGAGTAGAATATGAATGTCTCACAAATGAATTTCTGTTTCACCCATGAACAAATGAACGTCTGTTTCTGTTTTAGTTTTTTGGGCCACAGAAGAACATGTTTTTCTCATCATTATTGCGATATCATGTGAACAAACATTGAAAAGAAAGTTTTTTAACACTTGATATATCTTCTGAAAGTACATTCAAGAACCACTGAAAGCCTCATAAGCACTGGACTAAATGCCACTACATGCACTTTGTTTTAATCTTACTATAAAGATTCAATGGAAACGTTCAGTACAAAATAGGACTATACTGGCCACTATTGCTTAGGCCAATAGCCTATTGAGGCAGTATTGTTTCTTCAACTTAGTGTTCATAAGGGTCAATAAATAAATTATCATACTGTATAGTATAGACAGTTAGCCACCGCTGAATTGTCCTCTTTTTCACAAACTCAAATCTAGTCACCCTACGTATAATATACCTGTGATATATACCGTAACCGTGATATAAAATTACAAATACCGTGATAGAAGATTTTTGCCATATCGCCCACCCCTAAATTTTGTTTCAACCATACACAAGTTACCGATTCAGGTCAAACACAATGGAAACATTCCAGGTGTACCTACAAAGTGTAAACCTTCCTTTAATTGAATTGTATTGGATTCAAAACAGTGCTTTTAGTATTTAATCAACTACATTGTTTTGACATCAGCAAACTCTCACTGTCATTATCTCTCTTTACTTTCTCATGTGAGTTTTATTTAAGAGTGTCTTATATATCTATATTTCGGACATGCACCTATTTAAAACATTTATTTTTCTCGCTGTCTTTTAGACTTAAAGGCTGTAAACTCACACATGAGTCCTGTAAGGTTGTGGCCTCATTTCTGCAGTTAGCAAACCCCCTGCTAGAGCTTGACCTGGGCAACAATGACCTGCGGGATTCTGGGGTTCAGCTGCTTTCTAAAGGACTGTCTAGTCCTTACTGTAAACTGCAGACATTAAGGTTGGTCTTACACTATCATGATTCCTGATAACATGAACAATATCAGCATACAGGTGCATCTCAATAAATTAGAATATCATCGAAAAGTTGATTTATTTCAGTAATTCTATTCAAAAAGTGAAACTCATATATTATATAGATTGTTTACACACAGACTGATCTATTTAAAGTGTTTATTTATTTTAATTTTCATTATTATAACTGCCAGCTAATGAAAACCCCAAATTCAGTATCTCAGAAAATTAGAATATTGTGAAAAAGTTCCATATTGATGACCAATGGTGTCACACTCTAATCAGCTAATTAACTCAAAACAACGGCAAAGGCTTCCTGAGCATTTAAATGGTCTCTCAGTCTAGTTCAGTAGGCTACACAATCATGGGGAAGACTGCTGACTTGACAGTTGTCCAGAAGACGATCATTGACACCCTGCACAAGAAGGGTAAGACACAAAAGGTCACTGCTAAAGAAGCATGCTGTTCAGAGAGTGCTGTATCCAAGCACATTAATGGGAAGTTGAATGGAAGGAAACAATTTGGTAGAAAAAGGTGCACAAGCAACAGGGATAACGACATCTTGGAGAGGATTGTAAAACAAAGCCCATTCAAGGGAGATTCACAAGGAGTGGACTGCAGCTGGAGTCAGTGCTTCAAGAGCCTACATGCACAGACGTATCCAGAACATGGACTTCAACTGTCGCATTCCTGTGTCAAGCCACTCTTGAACCAGAGACAACGTCAGAGGCGTCTCACCTGGGCTAAGGACAAAAAGGACTGCACTGTTGCTCAGTGGTCCAAAGTTCTCTTTTCAGATGAAAGTACATTTTGCATTTAATTTGGAAATCAAGGTCCCGGAGTCTGGAGAAAGAGAGGAGAGGAACAGAATCCAAGTTGCTTGAGGTCCAGTGTAAAGTGTCCACAGTCAGTGATGGTTTGGGGTGCCATGTCATCTGCTGGTGTTAGTCCACTGTGTGGTCCAAGGTCAGCGCAGCCATCTACCAGAAAGTTCTAGAGCACTTTGTGCTTCTCTCTGCTGACCAGCTTTATGGAGATGCAGATTTCATTTTCCATCAGGACTTGGCACCTGCACACACTTCCAAAGGTACCAGTACCTGGTTTAAGGACCATGGTATCCCTGTGCTTGATTGGCCAGCAAACTCGCCTGACCTAAAACCCCTAGAGATTCTATAGGGTATTGTGAAAAGGAAGATGCGAGACAACAGACCCAAACACACAGAAGAGCTGAAGGCCACTATCAGAACAACCTGGTCTTCCATAACACCTCAGCAGTGCCACAGACTGATTGCCTTCATGCCACGCCGCATTGCTGCAGCAATTCATGCAAAAGGAGCCCCAACCAAGTATTGAGTGCTGTACATGTTAATACTATTCAGTAGTCCAACATTTCTGTGTTAAAAATTCTTTTTTCTATCGGTCTACAGTAATATTCTAATTTTCTGAGATACTGTATTTTGGGTTTTCATAAGCTGTCAGTTATAATCATCAAATTTAAAAGAAATAATCACTTGAAATATATCCGTCTGTGTGAAATGAATCTATATAAAATATGAGTTTCACTTTTTGAATAGAATTACTGAAATAAATCAACTTTTCGATGATATTCTAATATATTGAGATGCACCTGTACTTCTGTATCACCACTTAAGCATTCAAATGGGAAAAAAAAACAGTGAGGCTGTATTGAGTTTATAGTGTGTGTTTTTTTCAGGTTAAGTATGTGAATGGCAGGATAACGGAAATGTTTTCTTTTGAATTGCTTAAAAAATGAATTTACTTCATTTAGTTTTGTACTTTTCCCAGTTGTAATGCAAACATTAAACATCATCATGTAAGCTACTGTGTTGCTGTGCTGGATTGTCAGCTCGATGGTCATCTGTTGGAGTCTGGTTGCTTCTTGACAATTAGCATTTTCCAATAATAGAACATCAGGGATCTACAGTAAGATGCCGCTGACGAGATGCTGAAAGTTTAGTGTGGAAGTACTTCTGTGAACCTGGATGAGAGTTTGCTCTTAAATAAGCCTTCCACTGTGACTCTGGAATGTTGAGAGTGTAGGGGATGACTTGCTGACTTCCAAAAATGTAATTTATGGTACTGTTGGCCAGTGATAATGTTTTTCTTGTTTATATTTCATATAATGGAGCTCCAATACAGCACTGAGTATGTGCTCTGACTGCCATTTCAACAAGCCTGGCTTTTCTGGATAGGCCCAAATCTACCCTATTTGCCAGTAGCAATCTCTCTCTCTCTCTCTCTCTCTCTCTATCTCTCCTTCTCTGTATGTATCTGAAATTGTGTGTGTTCTCTTTCAGGCTCTCTTATTGTCATATCTCAGATGACGGTTTTGTTTGTCTGGCTCTTGCTCTGATGGCAAACCCCTTCTGTGTGAAAGAGCTGGATGTGAGCAACAATATTCCTGAAGAATTGACAGAGAGCCTGTTATTTGCGACACTGAAGGATCCTCACTTTACAATTGGGGAACTTCGGTATGTTATCAAATGTTTTTTTTCACTTTAAAATGACTAATTGAAGGTAGATTTTGCAGGCTGAGGATGGGATAATTAAAGTTTCTGAAAGAACAGGAGAAAAGATTTATTTGAAGAGGCATTCACAAAAGGGATGAAAGATGAAACAATGAAATCCTTTAGACTTGCTCATATGTTCCCCACACAGAGTCATACTATTAAACTTTTCTATATGATTAGCAGATACTGCACAGAAAAAATAAATATGCACGGAAGGGACTTAACTACAGGAATAACTACACTTTTGTTATTTTTGTGCTCTGTGAAATTTAAGTGATCTATACTGTTCTGACCATGATATTGTGTTTCGGACTAGCTGGTTAAAGACTCAGTGATCAATCCTGTGAGATTGTGAACTGTGCTCTGCAGTCACCAAACTGTCTGCTGCTGACCTGAGTATGATCTGTTGAATGATCTGAGAGATTCTGGAGTTGTCTGTGTCATTCTGAACTTTCGAACCATGTTGTTTTTAGTCATGCTACCATGTTCAACTCTCTGTCTCTTTACCTTTCACTCTATTCAGACTTGCTGACCTGAATGATTCTGATATTCAGCTTCTATCCGCAGGAATGAGTAGCCCTCACTGTAAACTACAGACATTAAGGTTGGTGTTTGACTTTATTTTTAGTATGCAGTATCGCTCCTGATTGGAGATTTTAATGCATGTGCTAGATTAGTGTGCTGTCCATGCACTGTTGACACTGTTGACACAGAACACTCCTGACACCTTTCAATGTCTCCTGGTACACTAAGTAGTTGTAAGCGTGTAATTAAGTTTTAACACAGATTCTCCAATGCTTGTGTGTACATGGTCAGTAAATGGATCCAGAGTGTATTTTCGAAGAAAAAGAACCAAAGTGATATTTCTTCAGTTGATAATTATAATTATTTTGCCCCATATTATTGATATACCAGTCAGTGTAGGTCAGAATTGTTGTGGACTTGCATACCACACTTTTGCACTTGTATAATCTCTGCCTATCAAGAGCCAGGCAGAAAACATGTATTCAGTTTTCATGATGTGTTTTCATTCATTACTGTAAGAACATTTATAATGTTTAAATAGAACTGATACAAAGTGTCCCATTTTTATTGTTGGTTGTAAAAGTCTTTTAATCCATTTCAAATAAATACAAATATCTCAGACAAAGATGCTCCCCTAGGTGGCCAAGATATGTTAGTAATTTTATACCACAGGAGTGGAGGCCTCAGTCAGGCAATGGTAGAAAAATCAGAAACAACGATGCGCATCAGGGGAGAGAGAGCATGGCTTCACATGAAGATTCACCAGTTTCTAACTAGACGGGGAACAAACATGACTATTTAAGTATTTTATCAGTTGAAAGGGGAGTATACTGTAAATCACAGAGCTCTGATCACATGGGTCACCCTGCATCCAGACTCCAGACAAGCAGAGTTGGGAGGGTTACTTTAAAAATGTATTCCAATACTGTCATGAGTTCGTGCAGTGAATGGCACATTGGCGGCCTCTGGTGGCCAAACGACAAAAGAATGAACTTATTTGTGTCCACATGTGCCGTTGTTGTGATTCTGTGCCCTCACCTGTTTCCTATTATGTGTGCTCACCTGTTATATATGTTGTGATTGCGACTTCCCTTAATTAGCCAGGACATAATACCTGGCTAGTCTCTATGACCCTTATCAGGTTGTTTCTTGTAGACAATGCAAGTAATGCTCTCAAGCACTTTGTTAAAGCAGGCTCTAGCTAGCCTCCTGTTTCAGGGTTCTCAAGCACTTTGGTGCCCTATCTTTAGCTAGTCTGCTGTTACAGGTTTGTGCATCGTTGCGGTTCACAAGGCACTTTCGGTTGTGTGGGGCCTTTTGAAGCCTGCCTATTGTAGCTACTGTTCAGAAGTCTGAAAGTTAAATGTTTGTATATGTGACCCGCTCTGGCGAAATGAGTCGGAAGTCGCAACGTTCTATTTTGAGATATGGCCGTTTACAGTAAGAAACATTGAAAATATTGATTTTTTTTTTTTTACCTTATATGAAAGAAAAGGTCTTCAAAATGAATCTCCCAAAGTTTCATCATCACAGTAATTGCGAAAATGCACTTAAATGGCTGTTTAGGTTGACTTGCAACTCTTAATCTTACAAAGAATGTCTCGAATAACGCTGTTTTACCAGCCGGCTCGACCAAGGATTTCGCACGAGGATTTTCCAATGTTTTGATATCCCCTGAAACGTCATGCTCTCAGTTATCCAAATATGGTGTGAAAACGTCAAGTCCTTTCTTATTAAACCTATCAAAATGTTCACAGAGCCTCCTCAGTTGCCAATAGGAAGCCCTGTTTACAGCCTTGTGCGACGCGATTGGTCCACCTACCATCCTGTCAGATTAGCAGTGCTACTGTAGTCTAATGCTAGCAACATTTACTCCAAAATATCTCCTCAAAAAGTTCGCGTTTCACTTAATACTTTGTATTCAACCTTGTCATTTTTATAGTGTAGTGTGCCATACCGTGTGTTTGGTAAAGTGTGCCATACCGTGTGTTTGGTAATGTCGTCATCTAAAGAATGTGAAATAGCTAATGCGTTAAACTCCGTTGGCGCCTCTAATTTGCGCTCTGCTGCTGGCCAAGAAGACTGGATAAAGCTGGTGAATGACTACTTTGGATGTATTGATGTGGCATCTGATGACACTGACAGCGATGAAGACAGTGACTTTGACTCACGACCGACTTTGGAGCCTGCTACCCATACTGGCGACGACGGCGACGACAACAACATTGAGGACTTCTCGAGCGAGCAGCCTGTCACTGACATAGGCGAGGTGGAGAGGGTTATGTCGACCTGTGAAGCAGTGTGTGTGGGTACGGTGTTTGAAAACCGAGAAGATGAGATCACAAAAATTCGTGCGTTTACTTGCAAAGGTTGTAAACTAAACAATGGGCAAGAGTGTTTTAAATCTTTCGAGGAGGACTTCGTTTTCGACCTTCGATTATCAATGGCGTCTCTTTCTGAATACGAGAAAGACCTAATTCTTCTGGGGAAGATCAGCTGTCACTTCCAGAATGATAAATTCACTTGTTCGACGAAGAAAATCCAACGAGAGCGTCAACATCAAAGGTCGGAATATTTCTTGGATGGAAGAATTTTCCGTGAAACATTCACGTTCCTACATTGGTAAGTAGGCCTAGCTTTACAACCATTACACTTATGCGACTGATCAGAAGTATGTTCTTGATTTTACTGACAGTAGCTTACGTGATGTTCCCGTTTAATTTCAGCATCAGCCAGAATAAACTGACAGCTCTACTGAAACACTACAAGGAACACGGCTTGACCCCACGAGTTAAAAAGTCTGGAGGTCGCCAGAGAAGAGATCAGAGACTGCTCACACATGACGACATCTGCCGTGTTGTTTCGTTCATCGTGAACTTCGCAGAGCTTCACGCATTGGTTCTCCCTGGTCGCATTCCCGGGTATAAACGTTTCGATGTGAAGTTGCTGCCATCTCATTACACCAAGGCGACAGTTTTCCGTGCTTATTAAAGCGCAATTAAGGCAAGAGGTAGGTGACCTCTCCAATGTCGTAGTGGTACAATAAGAGGGGGGTAAATGTAGTAGGCTATGCAGAATCAGATGTTTAAAAAGACATGCAGAACATGTTTGATGATGGAAGGTTATTGCTGTGATATTAATCCTGTAAGGCCTGTATACTTTTAAACTTAATCTTTATCATAGTCTGATGGCTTCCAGGCCAGGTGGGTTAAATCTTAAATCAGGATAATGCAGTGGGATTTGGCAATGTTAATAGTTGCATTTGGCACATAAACTCTATTAAGATGTGGATAAACTGTGTTTACTTGCGTTTAGCTACCACTACATCCTTGCTTATCACTGAGCATTTGTGTGCTGAAATTATGTAAATAAGCCTATGTTGCAAATAAGCCTATGCTGAAAAAACATAATAAGTAGATCTACCTTTACTGATTACAACAGCATTAAAAAAACTGAGATGTTGAAAACAGTGCATTGATACAGAAATTAAGCTTTCTCTACTTTGTTTTATCAGAACATTGTGTGGTGAGTCTTGTGACCTTTCGACGCCTGTGGAAGACCCTTGTGCCCTACATTGTGCGTACAAAGCCGATGACTGACTTGTGTTGGCAATGCCAAAAGAACAACTCCATCATTTACAAGTCCGCTAACCTGACTGAGGCAGAGAAATCCAGTCGCTGCAGAAAACAGGAGGATCACCTCGTGAAAGTCACCCTAGAACGTTCACTCTATCAAGAGATGGTCCGATACGTCAGGACTATCTTTACCATCACATTTGTGAGTTTTGCAACGACAATACAAGGGACATTACATGCCCAAAACCAGCTGGGAAGGTGAGCTGTTCCACTGAGAAAGAAGCTAAGAAACGTAGAGTTGAAATATGATTCCAACTATGTGTCTCTGTGTTTATGCCACACACACTCTCTCACTAACTCACTGACTCTCTCTCAGTCTTTCTCTCTCTCTCCCTCTCTCTCTCTATGTAGATACATGTATATAGTCAATGTCTCTCTGCCACACACACACACACACACACACACACACACACTGAACACTCACTCACTGACATTTTGCCACTCTCTCAAAGGCTTTAAAGCGAAAATGTAGTATGTCTGTTTTGACTCTCTCAGTCTCCCTCTCTCTCTCTCTCTATGTAGATACATGTATATAATAGTCAATGTCTCTGTGCCACACACACACACACACACACACACACACACTGACATTTTGCCACTGTCTCAAAGGCTTTAAAGCGAAAATATTGTCTGTACAATCTTTGGAGGTATTCATCAATGTTCCTGTTACACATTCAGACTGAGGGCACACTATTGTACCTAAAATGTATGTATGTTTGTATGTGACATTTGATCTACTTATGTTTTTATAGTCCTTTTTAATATATATCTGTTCTGTCTTTTGTTGTTTTGGACATGAGTCTGTCAAATCAGCTGAATTGAATTGTATTGAATTTAAATGAATTGAATCTCTGTAAAACGCGCCTTAAATTATTATTGAATTTTTTGATAAATATTGAATAATATGTAATAAATATTTTGAAATAATTGATGTTTCAGTCCAATTTAATAGCCTTTTCTAAGTATCTAAATGCCTTAAGTAAAATCATGTTGTAAAAACACTGGGTGCAGCTCTGGATGCCAAGGATTACTGAAGAGGTCATCAAAAAACGGACGGAAAACTAAAATGCGATTATCTCGGGTTTTCAGTTGGAAAAAGGTGCTGCCACACCATCATTCAAATTAATGTAACTTCACAACCGTTTAAGATAGGACATTGACCAATACATCATTTAAAAGCTTATTGTCCCATCTTTCCAAAGATACCAATATCTCAATGTTGAGTTCTTGGTCACTGTGACTCATTTTGCTGGATCAGGTCACATATTATTTAGTTTATGGCCTTTTGCCCTGTTCCTGATCCTCTGTCTTTTGGTCTTAAACCTATTTGGACGTATTCTCTGCGCTTTTAGAATATCACCTGTGTTTTTGGAATACCTTCCATGTGTTGAAATACCGCTGTTTGGAAGTAACCCTGTTTAAACCATAAAGAAATCAAGTCGTAACAACATCCTTCAAATGGGTCCTCACTAGCACACTGGGCTAAGCGCCGGTTCCCCAGGTCCAGCAACTTGGGTTCAATCACAGAGAAAAGCCTGACAGATACAATTACTGATTGCCTGTTAAAAATGTTATTCAGTAACCTAATCCCAGTATCACAATATTAAAATGATTTAACTTGATTACTTTCCATTACTTTTGGAATACCTCAATGCCAAATGTGCAAATGAAGACAACAGAAAAGTCATCAATAAGATAAGGTCAACAGCACAATGTAACCTTGAAAAAAAAAAATAGGTAACCAAGTTTTAAGAATTAAACCTGCCCTCTGATCAGTGTTTTTTTGGGAAAAGTCTGCTTTTCATTATGCCTATTCAGCCTCCAGACCTACAATGAAAATGCACAACACATTTGTTTACAAAGCATAGGCATGTGTTAGATTAGATTGCTGTCCATGAATGGTTTTAGTTCATTTTGCTCCTTATTTGATGGTTAAAATGTCGATGTCTGTGTTATTCTAAACTTTTGAACAGTATTGTTTTTAGTTATGCTACCATGCCATGTTCTACTCACTGTCTATACCTCTCACTCTACGCAGGCTTGCTCACTGTACGCTAACAGAGGAATCCTGTAAGGCTGTAGCCTCTGCTCTGCAGTCATCTGTCTCCCTGACAGAACTGGACCTCACAAACAGTGAAATTATGGATTCTGGTATTCAGCTTCTCTCTGCAGGACTAAGTAGCCCTCACTGTAAACTACAGACATTAAGGTTGGTGTTTGACTTTCATTCTAATATCTAGTATTACTCCTGATTGGAGCTTTTGCTGCATGTGCTAGATTAGTTTGCTGCCCATGAACTGTTCACACTTCTGTCTATACAAAACCATCTGCATTTTGTAGAAAGTGACAGAACAGTCCTGACACCTATCAATGTCTCCTGGTACACTAAGTAGTTGAAATGGTGTAATGAAGTTTTGACACATATTCTCAAATGCTTGTTTGTAGATGGTCAGTATATAGATTCAGAGTGTATTTTCAAAGAAAGTTAACCAAAGTGATATTTCTTCAGGGGATAATTATAATTATTTTGACTCAGGGTGTGGATTGACCAGTCAATCAGTGCAGGTCAGAATTGTTGTGGATTCGGATACCATATTTTGCACTTTTTTAAAAGCTGCCTATCAAGAGCCAGCCAGAAAACATGTATTCCGTTTTCATGATGTGTTTTCATTCTTTACTGTGAGAACATTTGTAGTGTTCAAACAGAACTGATAGAAAAGTGTCCCATTTGTATTATTTGTATTAAAAGTCTATTAACCCGTTTGGAATAAATTCAAATTTCCCGGACACAGAGTTTTCCCAAGGGGGTTAAAATGTTTGTAATTTTGTACCACAGGAGTGGAGACCTCAGTCAGGCCACGTTAGAAAATCCAGAACAATAAGGCGCATCAAGGGAGAGAGAGTATCACCAGATAAAGAATCACCAGATTCTATAACTAGACAGGGAACAAACATGACTTTTAAAGTATTTTATCAGTTGAAAGGGTTGGAGTATGACATCACAGAGCTCGGATCACATGGGCCACCCTGCATCCAGACTCGGGAGTTGGAGTGACCCTGTGACCTCTAAGCAGTGTTGGGAGGGTTAATTTAAAAAAGTATTATGATACAATTACTGATTGCCTGTTAAAAACTCTACTCTCTGTCTCTATCTCTATACCTCTCACTCTACTCAGACTTGCTGACTGTAAGCTAACAGAGGAATCCTCTAAGGCTGTATCCTCTGCTCTGCAGTCATCGGTGTCCCTGACAGAACTAGATCTCAAAAACAATGACCTGAAGGATTCTGGTATTCAGCTTCTCTCTGCAGGACTTAGTAGCCCTCACTGTACACTACAGACATTAAGGTTGGTCTTTGACTATAATTTTATATTAAGTATCACTCCTGATTGGAGCTTATGCTGCATGTGCTAGATTACTTTGGCGTCCATGAACTGTTCACACTTCTGTCACTATCTCCAAAATGCAGATGGTTTTGTATAGACAGAACACTCCAGACACCTATCAATGTCTCCTGGTGCACTAAGTAGATGTAATGGTGAAATGAAGGTTCAACACAGATTCTCCAATTCTTGGGTGTAGATGGTCAGTAAATTGATTCAGAGTGGTTTTCAAAGTGATATTTCTTCAGGGGATAATTATAATTATGTTGACCCATGGTTTGGATTGACCAGTCAATCAGTGTAGGTCAGACTTGTTGTGGACTTGGATAGCACACTTTTGCATGTCTGTTATCCAGTGGCGTGTTCAGGGAGTGGCCTAGGGTGGCACGGGCCACCCCTGAAATCTGACTGGCCACCCCAAGTGCCACCCCAATATTAGTCAGTAAATTATGCGATAGACGCGCACGATGACATCCTCAAAGCATGCACACCTGCCTGGCTGCGTGTGGAGCAAAGGAGTGATGCATACAACTTCATTTTTTATCTTTGAAGACAACAGAAGTTTTCTCTAAGAGATTTAATACTCCAGATGCACTGACTGATTTTTATACTCCTACTCGCAATCTGTCTTTACACTCATGGTGACTATTTTTCGATTATTTTTTTTCACTTAAATGTGTTTTACGGACTTAGGAAGTTCAATGTAAGAAAATATCTCCACCTTATTAATAAACACCTGAAAATTGGTTCTTACACAGCCGAAGTGTTCTCAGCTTTTCCCGGATTCATAAATTTGTATTTGCATACATACACACAACACGCCCCGTGAGGGCACCCTACCGTAGTGACGTGTGCAGTCAGCCCTTCTAACACGGATGGAGGTATGTTTGTCTCCATTGTCCGGTAGATCGGCCACATACCTCGGATGAGGCAAAGCTTGTGGCTGCCTCTGTCAATCTCTTCCGTCAGTCTAATTTTGTTTTAGGTGTTATTAAATATCAATTACTCTAGCCTGCATTTCATTTGTAAAACCACCGACTGGTGACAGTGATAAGGTAAGATGTGGTGTTGACTTGCCAAATGTTAGCTTGCTATTCACAGATGAGGTACTGTTCCCTACAGCTAGCCTAGCTAACGGTATGTCTAAAATTGAGACCGATATGATCTGGTAAAATAAGCAAGCTGCTGATGGCAACATCGAGATTATCAATTTTGTATTGTTCGAATGGGATTTTCAACACCTGACAATACACTGTAGACTAGAGCATATTGTAATGCAACGTTGAATGGATGAATAGCTTACATAAGGGTTCCCAGCACTTTTCAAACCACACTCAAGCTTATGGTTATTGTCCCCACCATTTCTAAAAACAAACTGACGCCCTTGCATATCGCACATTGCAACGTGTTAGTATTGCTGTGTTAACCATGGTTACCACGGTTCCACTTATGCATGTGAGAAATCTTTCTCACTTATGAAAAATATAAAGACTAACCTGCGCTCGCGGTTAAATTATGAAAGACTCAATGCTTGCATGAAGCTTCACTTCACTGAATATGAGCCAGACGACAAGGCCATCAGCAAGTCTATGCAGCACCAGAGGTCACATTAATCTCTGGGTAGGCCTAATGTTCAATTCAAAAATGGTAAATTAATGCTATGCCGACACCTGAGTGTGGGTGTGGATTTTTGTTGTGTGTGTGTGTGCATACGTGAGTTTATATGTCTGCGCAGGCGCTCCTGCTCACACTTCATGCCACCCCTGCATACGTCAGTGCCCCACTGGTGCCACCCCTATCAAAAATCGCTGCCTATCAAGAGCCAGTCAAAAAACATGTTATCAGTTGTCATGATGTGTTTCATTCTTTACTGTAAGAAAATGTCTAGTGTTAAAGCAGAACTGATACAAAGTGTCCCATCTGTATTGTTTGTAGTGAAAGTCTTTTATCAGTTGAAAAGGGAAGAGTATACATCACAGAGCTTAGATCACATGGGCCACCCTGCATCCAGACTCAGAAGTTAGAGCAGCCCTTTGACTTCCAAGCAGGGTTGGGATGGTTACTTTAAAAATGTATTCGAACACAAGTACTGATTGCCTGTTAAAAATTGTATTCATTAACCTAATCCAAGAATCACAATATTAAAGTAATGTAACTTGATTACTTTCCATTACTTTTGGAATACCTCAATGCCAAATGTGCAAATGAAGACAACATAAAAGAGACATCAATGAGATGGCTTTCACATAAGCATAATGTGTAAGTCAACAGAACCATGGAAGAAAATGAGGAAACCAAGTTCATAGAATCAAACCTGCCCTCTGCTTAGTATTTTTTAAAGAAAAATATCCTTGTAATTACGCAAATTCAGCCTACAGACCTACAACGAAAGTGCACAACACCACAGTTTACAAAGCATAAGCATGTGCTAGATTTGTTTGCTGTCCTGTTTCAGTTAATTTTGTTCCTTATTTGATGGTTAAAATGTCAATGTCTGTCATTCTAAACTTTTGAACAGTATTGTTTTTAGTCATGCTACCATGCCATGTTCTAATTCACACTTCTGGCAATACAAAACCATCTACATTTGGAGAAAGAGAGAACACTCCTGCCACATATTAATGTCTCCTGGTGCACTAAGTAGTTGTAATGGTGTAATGAAGGTTCAACACAGATTATCCAATGCTTGGGTGTAGATGGTCATGAAATAGATTCAGAGTGGTTCTCAAAGTGATATTTCTTCAGGGGATAATTATTATTACTTTGACTCATGGTACAGTGTTTCCCATAAGTATTCACCCCCTTGGATGTTTTACCCTTTTATTGCTTTTAAACTAATCATGGTCAATATAAGTTGGCTTTTTTGACAAAAACATTCACAAAAAAGCCCTCTTTAATGTCAAAGTGAAAACAGATTTCTAGACTGTAAAGTAAATTAATTGAAAATATGTAATGAAAAAAAAGTGATTCCATAGTATTCCAGGTATTCACCTCCTTTAAAGTGAGTCACCTAATTCAACAGAGGTCCAGCCAATTGGTGCTAGAAGTTTCACGATTAGTGAAATAGAGATTGGTGTGCAGTGAATGTGTCACAAGTGATTGTAGTATAGCGACACCTGTGCCTGGAAGGTCCATTCACTGGTTAGTATTCAGTAATCCGTATTCCTGGCTACCATTACACCATGAAGACCGAAGATCACTCCAAGCAACTCAGAGAAGAGGTTATTGAAAAGGTTAAGTCAGGGAAAGGATACAAAACAATGTCCAAGGCACTAAACATCCCCTGGTATTCTGTTAAATCAATCATCAAGAAATGCAAGGAATATGGCACATGTGTAAATCTGGCTAGAGCAGGGCGTCCTCACAAACTGAGTGACCGTGCAAGAAGGAGACTAGTGAGAGAGTCCTAAAAGACACCTATGACCACTCTGAAAGAGTTACAAGCTTCAGCAGCTGAGATGGAACTTTTGGAAGAGAGCCACTGTTGAAAAAAACTCATATCAAATATTGACTAGAGTTCACCAAAAGGCATTTGGGAGACTCCATGGTCAAGTGGAAGAAGGTTCTGTGGTCTGATGAGACCAAAGTGGAGCTTTTTTTCAACAGTTGCTCTCTTCCATAAAGCTTTGACTGGTAAAGAGCCAAGTTCATCACAGAGCTCGGATCACATGGGCATCCCTGGGTTCAGACGCAGGAGTAAGAGCGACCCTATGACCTACGAGATATAACCAAAACACCCCCATCCTTATCACTGAGAAACACAGGCACACAGATAGCATCTGAGTAGAGTAATAGGACATTAATATAATAACTATAATTTAATTCTGAATAGAATCTCTCAGATAAATGAAGAAAGAAAAAATAAGGGATTCTAAAAATAGGTTCATTTTGAGTTTTTCTTTCTAAAAAAAACTACAAATTGACCTCTTTTAGGATCCCTTAACTTTCATTTTCTCAACCTCTTGGAATTGATCATCAGCTCGGTTTTAAAGCAGACAGAGTCAGTTTATGAAGGTTGATAGTAATTTATCAATGTCAAGTAATTTGCAAATGCCTTGCTTACCTTTTAATGCATGTTTCTTCTCTAATAATGAAGAAAGATGATCTCTTGTTTCAGGCTGAGCTGTTGTCTTATCACACACAAGGGCTGTTCTTTCTTGGCCTCTGCCCTCAAATCAAACCCCTCCTACCTGAAACAGCTGGATCTGAGCTACAATCACCCAGGAGACTCAGGTGTCAGAGAGCTCTCCGACAGACTCAGTGATCCCAACTGTAAACTAGAAACTTTCAGGTGAGTGCTGGGTGTTTATATGGGTGTGTATACCCTTTTAAACAGTTGCTGAGGGCATCAAGGCTCAGAGGGTGTGGAGGGAAATTCTAATGGACTGCAAGAAAAGCAATTTCACTAAAAGCATGAGTCTGAACTGCTGGAGGTGCATTATCTTTTTATTCTTACATGCAGTGTGGACACATGTGTCCAATTTCCGATTTCAGTCCGATTTAAATCGGAAATTGGACACATGTGTCTCCCCAAATCTAGATTTCTTGTGTCCGACTTGAGTCCGTCTGGACTCCGATGTAAACCCCTGGATACACGATCGGATTGCGCTGGGAATCGAACTAGACACGCATGTGTCTCTCGAATCTAGATTCCAATTGGACAACAACTTGTGCACATGCTTGAGATCCTGCCCACAGACATATACATGCATCATATGTGTCTATGATATGATAATCGCTGCTAGACGCTCAGTTCTTGTGCTCCCTCTCATTCACGTTGAAATACTGAAACCGAAACTGAAACTTTGAAACTGGAACGCAACTGTTTTGGACAGAACGCCTAATTCAGTGAACAAATATTTTCATATTACTTTTCCACCAGTTGCTAGTCATGTAATCCATTCATATCGATGTGAATCAATCAATACTAATACAACTTTAACTGTTGTGTGTTTTTGTTTCATTTCACAACGTATTTACTGTATAATCAACGGTAGCAGATGTAAACATTCCGCATTCGATTTGAACTGACGCGGCCAAGATCTGGATTTGTCACTGCCATGTGCTTTGAGATAAAGCAGTTAACCCCCCATGGAGACCCCATGGAGAGAATCGGATCGGATCGGAGTACTGCCATCATGTGCACGCACTGATGGATGTACATGTTGCTCCTCTTCCTAAACTCCAAGAAGTCATGGGTGCACATGTCCTGCTAGTATCACCAGTCAGCAGCCACTTCTATAACCCTCATCGTCTCTCAGTCACAACATGCTGCAGCCAGGGCTGATGGCAGTCAGTTCTGCTGTCAGACATCAGTCTCATCCAAATCTTCCCAGCAGTGCTGTGGGTGGATCCAGTTGGCTCTGGTGCCCATAGCATCAGTGTTGTTACACTCCTTCTGTTGGCACTGCGACCTCAATGTTGTACAGGTTCAAACCCCTCTGAGACACAAAACACCAGACACAAGTGAAGTTTACCTGTTTTATTTTAGAGGCCCAGCAGCCACACACACTTAGTTACACACACAGTCCCTGGGCAAAATACAGTATGTGGTTAGACCAGGCTTGTCGCCACATACCCCACCCCAGTCAACCACAGTATGAAGAATCTATGCACAGTAGCCACAGACTGACACCACAAAGAGGAAGAAGCACAACATAGCAGGGAGGCCAATAAGAAATAATAAATATAATATATTGGAAAAGAAACACATGCAAATCTTCCATAGGACTCAGCCACTGCAACCCTCAGCTAGGCACAACACTGGCATTATAATACAGGCGTGAACACAACACATAATAAAATGAGCTCACACACACAGCAAGCTACACCACAATTCAGGGTGGCTAATATACTGCACGCAGGCGCTCGTCTCTTTAGGTAACACTCAACTCCACAGTGAAATATATCGTTGGGGCTGGGTGGGTGGAAATGCTACACAGAATATCAGCGTATTCCATCAGATTTCCTGTGAAAACACCACTGTAATACTATAATATAACACACCTCTATTTTAGTTCTGGCGTTAGTTGCGGTTGCTTTACTCGATGGACTGCCGGTGTGATGGATAGGGTGTCGGTTTCTTTCCGAAACAGAAGAAGAAGAGATTAGGAGTGATGGTCCATAGTGTAGTTTCCAGAGGCGGACAGAGTACACAGATTCCTTACTTGAGTAAAAGTACAGATACCCCTTGCTAAATTTTACTCAAGTACAAGTAAAATTACTACAGTCAGATGTCTACTTAAGTAAAAGTACTAAAGTACTTGTTTTTAAAAGTACTTGAGTATCATGAGTACAAGAGTACATTTTCTAAATATTGCAAGACTACTGCCACGGTGCTTACAGTACATTTATGTATAGAAATGTCCTACATGGAGTTATGAAAAATGTTTATGTTAATACCTTGGAGAATGTAAAAGGAATTGAAAGTAAAATCAAGTCATTTTCATCTTTTTACCATGTTGCCTTATTTAACATCTCACTTGCCTACAAGGCAATAGCACAATGGCAACGCTCTGACAAACCTCTGCTAGAGTTTTAATGGATTTTTGCATCCACATTTGAACCTGACTGTGTTAAACACACAGTATACTCAAGAACATAAAAACAAATGCTCAGCTTACATATGCAACATCAGAAAAGAAAATTCAGCTAACAATTGTATGTATGTGTGAGTTTCTGTTTTTTCATCAATCAAATCAATGAACCTAAACCATCAAAGAAGGAAATATAGCAATGTTCTAACACACCTCTGAACCTGACCGTGTTATACACGCAGCATAGCAAAGAAGAAAAAATGATGATTAAAGAAAATCAGCTATGTTGAGGTCAGCGTACAAAGAAGGAAAAATTCAGCTCATTTGAATGACAGTATTAAGCCCCTTCCTCTCACATTGACATAGGCAAAAGGCAGGAGGCAGGAGAAAATGCTTTGAGCTGAATAACACCATTCTCACACATCTATGTGTGACAACTCTGTGTGTGTGTGTGTGTGTGTGTGTGTGTGTGTGTGTGTGTGTGTGTGTGTGTGTGTGTGTGTGTGTGTGTGTGTGTGTGTGTGTGTGTACTGTACTTCAGTTAAATCAAATGTCATGAAGTCCTTGTTCAAATTGAGAAGTTGGTTCTCAAAATTCTGTTCTCAAAATTCTTGGTCTCCAACAGCTTCAGTTGCTTCGCCTTGAAGCCTGTTCCACCTTCTGATGGCCTCTTGCAGGCTGTTGAAGTCAGTTGACCGTATTCCTCCAGATGTGTCTCATGCCTTCTCTGTAAAACACAGTATAATATTTCAGTTTACACCTTAAAAAACGAATAAATATTAGAAAAGATACCCATCATATAGTCTACATAGCAGTATTATTAATTATGAAGTGCTGGTTGTTCATAATTTTCCAATGGCTCCAGACTAACTTTTTAAGTGGTTTTACTGGTGCAACTAGCCTAACTTTAATTTACGGGGACCAGCAAAGTATTTAGGTGCTTCTGACATTCTAAGAAGTCCTGCAATATTAAGGTCAGGCAAATACAAGACTTTGGGTAGTATATCTCATGTATTTAAATACAATTGTAGGCTACAGCAATTTATGTTATGGTATTACAAGACAGGTACACTCATGAGCGTTCCCCCACTTAAATAGGCATTTAAGCCTTACAGTTCAACAAACTATTTCGTAATCCTGTCTAGGCCAGCTGAACTGTTACTTTTAAAAAAGCCAAATAGCCCCTTAGAGTAGACTAAACTGTAGGGCTAGCTCTAGTTATTCGCTCCGGTGAAACAAGTGAGCTGAAATGTCCTGCTTGCAACTAGCATAGCCTACAACTGAACTAATTAGGCTTTTACTTTTGCATGGTAAAAAAGACGTTTCATACTCGATCTTAGACTAGAAAAGATACACTGTATGTTCTTTCTATTTGTCAGGGGCATGTCAAAACATGAAGCTGAAAGGACTTAAGTTGAGTATCTGTGTAACACAATTAGCTTGCCTCGGCTATTGTCAGGCAAAAGTTAGCTATCTGAATGGCTAGCTACAGGTGGCAAATTGGCGGGTACATGTGGCTTCGACTACTCAAACGTAACTGAGAATGTAATAAAGCTGCATTATCGCATCTCGCCAATCATTTAGTGCACTTTTCTGTAGCTAGAATCTAGCTTAGAAATGTAAGGAAGTTGAATGTACGTACCTTGACATGCTTCCGCAAGTTGGAGGATGAATTTTTGTAGGCGGTGATGAAGTTCTGTTTTGGTAAACAGAGCAAACACTTGAGGCGAAAACTATCATTAACTTGTTCAGAAAATTCAAATCGGCGGGCTAGGTGGGGCCACGGGTTAACACATTCCCGGGATAGGATGCTGCGTCTTCTTTCATTCCAATTGTTTAGTTTCGTCCATGGATTCGTCTCTCATCTAATCTGACCATGGAGTTGACTTTGGTGGAAAGCTGAAGGTGATTGCTGATAGGCTGTCCCAATCAGTGGTGCCTGCACAATCCAATCACGTTTGAGAGGGAAACGACAAATTGAGAATTTTTTTTTAGTAGAAGTAACGTGTACTCACGGTTATGAATAGAAATGTAGCGGAGTAAAGAGTTCAATATTTGCCTCTCAAATGTACTTGAGTAAAGTCATGAGTACTCCCCAAAAATGATACTCGAGTAAAGTACAGATCCCTCAAAATTGTACTTGAGTACTGTACTCAAGTAAATGTACTCCGTTACTGTCCGGCTCTGGTAGTTTCTCATCTTTGTTGGCCTTGTCTTCAAAGGCTGCAATGTCTCCTCAATGCTCCTTGCTTCGTTCTCTCACCACACGTAGCAGTTGGTGTCTCTACGATGTTTTTTCTCCAATGCAACAAACCTCAGCATACAAGTAACATTTTACTTATAGTCAATACAATACACAACTTAGCAAAATGGGTTTGTCTGTGGTCTGGGTTAGGGTTAGGGTTAGTTACAAAGTGTAAGTTGGGGGAATCATAGGCATAGGGTCTACCTATATATGAAAAGGTATTAATACCAGCAGAGAGGGAGAGTCTGACCATTTGTGTGTTAATGAAGGTGTTTTGAATGTGATACATTCTTGTGGGGGAAGAATTCATATTTTTGAAAGTATATGAAAACCACCTAAATGTAACATCAGTAAGTGGAAACCATTAAAAGGGACTCACCCAGCTCATGTGTGCCCCGCTGAAGTAGAAAAATACAGATATGGTTTGGGGCTTCCTCCACAGCGACCAAAAACAAAACAAACCGATCCCAATGCACCCAGCAGATCAGACAGCCCTGTGTTGGTCTTTGTTCTAAACGCTGACTCATGCACGCACATAGCAGGCGGTAGGTAGTTCTTGGCTTTGGACGGGAAAATGTGCGACGCTGCTGGATCATTGCTCCAGGGCCACCTGGGAAGTCGAGTCCCCTTCCTTCTCCGTTACCCTGTATAAAAAGGATTGCTCTCGCCCAGTGCCCCAATCATTCAATTAACCCTGTGGCCATCAGTCCATTAGTCCATCAGTTCGTCATTCCACATCACCACATATGGAGTTCCTGCCACACAGTTCCCCCTGCCCACTGGCTAAAGCACAATTCACACAAACACTATGCATGAACACATGACCTCACAAACTAACAAACAAACACATAATTCACCAAACTGACATGTGACACTTCCTTCCCTTTCCCTCTCTCCACTTCTCTCCTTCTGGCAGTAACTGCTCACAATGCAGACCCATCTGCCAACCTCTCAGGGTAAACTGGGTGAATGATCTGTGCTTGTGCCACATCCCAGTCTAGGGTCAGAGGCAAGAACAAAAGAAACAGACTGTTCTGTGGGCAAAAAAAAAAGGTTGACACAAAGCCTGTAAATATTTTTTTACACAGAAGACAAATTGAATAAAGAAAAATTACTTTAACAGTATCTGGTCCAAAACAGACTGATAATGACGTGTCTAAACCCTCACGCTTTGGCCTTGTCTAGTTCCTGAGTCTCACAAACTGGAAGAGTGTGTTTGCGAAAGGTGTAACCCCTTTGAAACATCAGCAGGCAGAGGTGTTGTCAATTAGGTGTCATCAGCCCATAGGACATACTGGAAAACACACACACACACACACACACACACACACACACACACACACACACACACATAAACAAGGAAATGCAAACAGAAACACACAGGTACATGACAGCACGGGATGGGTGGGATCCTTTACTATGCCTTAGGCCTGCCTGCAGACTCTTTTCTAATTGAGCTCCAAGGTTGGGAGTGGAGCTCCTTCTCTGCTGTCGTGATGACTCTCTGGTGGTCCTGAACAGTGCTGTTGCCATACCACACTGTCAGCCTGTTTGTGAGCATACCCTCAATAGTACAACTGTAGAAGTTTGTAAGGATACTGGGTCGCCTCCTCAATTTCTAGGCATGTAATGGTGCCCACCTTCACCAGTGCAGCCCAGTCTATGTGAAGTAACTGATGAAGTTGGTGCTGATGTCCTCTGTTCCTTCTCCTAAATCATCTCTTTAGTTTTGCTAACATTTAGGGAAAGATTGTTCTTATGGCACCATATCACTCAGCTTGACACCTCACTCTTGTACCCTGTTTCATCACCACTAGTGATCAAGTGATCAGCAAACCTGATGATGGAGTTGATCTCATGGGAGGCAGTGCAGTCATGTGTGAAGAGTGTGTAGAGCAGGGGGCTTAGCACACAACCTTGAGGGCAGCCAGTTTTCACGATTAGTGTCTGTGAGGAGAGAGGCCCAATGCTGATAGATTGTGTTCTGCTAGTGAGGAAGTCCATGATCCAGCTGCAGAGGGAGGGGATAAGGCCCAGCATGAGTAGGTTGTCTGTTAGTGTGGAGAGGGTGGTGGTGTTGAATACTGAGCTGTAGTTAATGAACCGCATTCTAGCACGGCTGTTTTTGTTTGCTGTGGAGATCCGTGGTTGATCTGATTTGTTGACATGGACCAAAGTGGGTCCAGTGTGTCTGTGTACAGCTATATGTCAAATGTCCTGAAAAAATATCCCAGGTGTATCCAGACTATGAAAAATATTACTGTTTTTATATTGCATACTTATTTTTTTCCCCTGTTAATCTACAAAGCGGATAAAGTTTTGATTATAGTTTTGATAGTTTTGATTAAAATGATACACTGATAACAAATCAGTTCACATGCAAAACGCGCAGTTTTGGACCTCAACTTTCTTCTCCCCTTCTTTCTTGAGGTATGACCATGGAGGAGAGTGCAGGATTAAACCAGGACCGAGAAAATGTGAGTGATATTCTTCATTTTTCCCTTAAAATAATGGTACGCATGATTGTGTATGAACACATGGAAACATTGTGAATGTAAAAGAGAAAAAAAGGTTGTGTATGTTTATAGGTTTAGAAGTGCATGTGATCATGTGTGTGTGTGTGTGTGATCAGTTTCCCTTCAGGACGGGAGGCTGATGTTTCTTTGTTTTCATTTGGTCATTTTCTGATGCCATTTGACTTGATAATTCTAAAACATGAACATGAATTTGATCAAGTCGACTCCCAGCTCATACAGCTGGTGCTTAGCAACTGCAGTGTCTGGCCCCTGGCCCTGAAAACTGCCGCCAGTTTACTGGCATAAAATGATCACCATGACAATGAAAGCTGAACAGAATTTACTGTATATCTGACATTTAGGGCCCTATCTTGCACCCAGCGCAAGTGACATTGTCACCGACGCAAGTATCATTCCTATCTTGCACCCGGCGCACAGCGCGATTTTCCCTCCAGAGGTCCGCTTCGAAATGAACTTGCGTCGACATGGGCGGGGGCGGAACAGAGAAGGCGTTTCTCTGGCGCAAGTGGTATTTTGCAGTTTTCAAAACAACGCCGTGCGCCGTGCGCCATTGACCAAAAAAAAGCTGGTCTAATGTGAGGCGCAATGTCTAAAGTCTGTAACGCGTATTCAGAACGCTATTTTAAGGGCGCATGTGCTTGCCCGCACAGTATAGGACCTGTAGGCTACACTTTACTTCTGTCGTCTTCACGAGAGATTTACACCAATTGTTTGGCAAGCCATATATAATTACAAGGAAAATAAAGTATTTACCACATGAGGAAATCATTGTGATATCCGTATCCAAGACATTTAAAAACTAGGCATACATCTAGCGTACACAATTGACCCAAATGATTCAGGTTAATTGAAGCTGCGTGACATTTGATTTATTGTATGGCTTTGTTGCATTTATTTAATGCCAGTATTATTATAAATCTTGTAAACTCATCTCTGTGTATGTGGACTTTATTTATGTACCTTGGGTTTGGTCAGCTGGTGCACTGGCTTGGGTGCCGATTTCCATGCCCCCAAATCCCTGCACGCTCTCAGGCGTGAGGGTAGACGTGGCGATGTCCTCTGCTGCCGTCAGATCCTGGGTCGAGGCAGATCCACCTCCCGTGAAGGCACGAGAACGTGTGTTACCTTCCAGCTTGGATGTCCCACGTCTCCGGACGTCATTATAGCGTTTTCGGCAACGTTTTCGGGTGTCCCGTTGCAGAAACAATCACGGCAATATCTTGACATGCTTGCTTGACTTTGCTTACTTTTGGAGGGTTTCTCGCATCCCCATAAATATCTATCTCCCGGCTTTTTACAAAGCCATACAATAAATCAAATGTCACGCAGCTTCAATTAACCTGATTCATTTGGGTCAATGTGTAGGCTACATCAAAATAACAAGCCGCTATGGACTATGCGCTTCTCGCTCTTAAAGGGAATGTGAAATGACGCTCCGATTGGTTTATTGCATATTACGCCCAAACCACACCTATGGCTGAGTAACCTCCTTTGGACCAACCCTTTTGACACTTGCGCTGGACGCAAGTGTGTTTTTTCCGCCGTTAAAATAGCAACTGCGCCATAGAGCCGCCCACACAGCTACTTGCGCTTGGCGCCGTCCTACTTGCGTTTCTGATCGGCAAGATAGGGCCCTTAGTGTGTTTATGTGTGTGCGTCCTTGACGTTTTACTTGTCTCTCTCATACACACACACACACGCGGGCGCGCGCGCACACACACACACACACACACACACACACACACACACACACACACACACACACACACACACACACACACACCAACTCCATAGCATGACACAAGAAAAACGGACAGAAATACAATCATTTACACACACACATTGCACATATTCATATCCTTTTTGACACACACAAACACACAAATATCACAAATATACACTCACATACACATATAATACATACACAAGGACTTACACACACACACCTACACACACCATCACACACACACACACACACACACACACACACACACACACACATATACACACAGCATGACAGAAAGTGACAATAACAAATATCACACACAAGAATGACCATTCAAACACACTAACACAGACATTAACAAACACCCACACATAGTTATATAGACATAGAGATGGAGAGAGAGGGAGAGAGAGAAAGTGACAGAAACACACACAAACACTCATTTACACCCACACACAAGAGATTACAAATATACTCCTTCTTGACATACACACGCACACAAATATCACAAATACACAAGAATGTACATGACACACACACACACACACACACACACACACACACACACTCACACTACACAATAGATCATACATATTCTTCCTAACACACACACACACACACAGACTCACTCACATGCATACTCACACTACACAATAGATCATACATATACTTCCTAACACTGACACACACACACACACACACACACACACACTCAATCACATACTACACAATATATCATACATATACTTCCTAACACACACACACACACACACACACACACACACATACACTCACTCACTCACATGCATACGCACATACTACACAATAGATCATACATATACTTCCTAACACACACACACGCACACATTCTCACAAATAAACAAGAATGCATATGCAAACACACACACCCTCACACACTCACTCACCTGCATGCGTACAAACACACACACACACACACACACACACACACACACACACACACACACACACACACACACACACACGCACACACGATCAAACCTACTTCCAGACACACATACACACACATACACACATAAATACATTCTCTTACACAGACATGAACTAAAACATACACACACACACACACACACACACACACACACACACTTTCTACTGGGACTACGTCCAAGGTGTCCGGTTATACAAACTTAATGTACACCCCATTAGCCAATCGGAAAACAGTATTTCGTTCCAGAGGGAGATAAACAAATATAATTCTTCTCCCAGAATGTTGAATGTGTTTTAGCATCATGCAGCATGTTTGGTTGTGTGCAAACATGAAAAGGTGCGTTATCTGAACATCTCTATGATTGTGCGTGTGCGTGTGCGTGTGCGTGCATTTTTGTGTGTGGGTGTGTGTGTGGATGGGTGCTGTGAACAGTCTCTTTCCTGCCCCATATTCTGATGAGGATGTTCTCTTCTCTTGTCTGCAGATGCCCATGAGCTCACACTGGACCCAAACACAGCACACAGACGTCTCTCTCTCTCTGAGGGGAACAGAAAGGTGACACATGTGAGTGAGGAGCAGCCGTATCCTGACCACCAAGAGAGATTTGACTCCATTATTACTCAGGTGCTGTGTAGAGAGGGTCAGTCTGGACGCTGCTACTGGGAGGCTGAGTGGAGTGGTAGTGCTGAGATAGCAGTGGCATATAAAAGCATCAAGAGGAAAGGGACGAGTTATGACATCTGGTTTGGATATAATGACAAGTCCTGGAGTCTGTGTTGCTCTGGTAACAGTTACTCTGCCTGGCACAATAATAAGAAAACTGCCATACGTGCCCCCTCCTCCCCCTCGAGCAGAGTAGGAGTGTACGTGGACTGGCCGGCAGGCACTCTGTCCTTCTACAGCGTCTCCTCTGACACATTCACCCACCTGCACACGTTCCACTCCACATTCACTGAGCCCCTCTATCCTGGGTTTAGGTTTTATGTTTCTGGCTCCTCTGTGTCCCTGTGCCAGATCACATGACCTCCTGATCCTGCAGGAACACCAGAGTCTGCAGAAGAGTCGCACACTCCTGTTCAAACACCTTTGTGTGATGCTGTGACGGAACATGTTGTTAATTAATGTATAATTATTGAGCCTATTACATGTTGACCAACATGTTACTATGGAGATCAAGGTTAATTAAGCATCATTGTATTCAAAGTTAAACTGTTCAAAATATGCTGGGGAATAAAAGAGGGAAATAGATGTGAATCCCTATCTGTCTCTGTCTGTGGGTCACATAAGCAAGGCCATACTAACAACAGCTTTCACACACAGAGGGAGAGAAACTCTCTCACATACTTATGTACACAAACACACATAAACAAACACACAGACAGAGAGAAACCAGACACAGAAAACGCATACATACTCCTTCTTGACACACATGACACATATATGCACTCAACTGTGCATATATGCACTATACTGTGCACTTCTTGACACATATATGCACTCAACACCACATCTGTAGTTCTTTATAGACTCTGATCATATTAAATCTGCTTTAGTATAGAATCTGATCATATTTATTCTGCTTAAGTATAGATTCTCATCATATTTAATCTGGTTTAGTAAAGAGTCTGATATTATTTAATCTGTTTTAGTTTAGAGTCTGATCATATGTAATCAAGTGTGTTTCAAGAGACATTTCTGAGAGGGGCATAAAAAGTAGCATCTGCTGCCAGTGAGTAAATACAGTATATTCATGGGAAGACACATACAAACGTAGTCCAGATGGCGTCTCCCCCACAGAAGAATGTGTTTTGCTAGAACATTTCAATGCACACTGTTCAAGCATTGGGAGACACTGCCCACTGATTGTAATGTTAACTAGTTACGTAAGGTTATTGAGGTCATTATATGTTTATTACTTGTAAATGATGAACAGAGTACTTGTACAGAGTGTTTGTCCTTTTATGTTTTGTTACACTTTGTTATGTTATGTTATGGTAGGTTGTTGTGTCTGACCCTGTGTCATTCTGTGCATCTGATAATAAAAGACTTGCGAGTTGTAAACTATGTTACAAGGAGTTTCTTCTGAGGAGAAAAGGCAGAAAATACTTTGGACTGTGTCAGCGTTTCCCCTGACTACCCCATGGCACACGTTGGACTGGGGCAAGGCAGTGGATCACACCACCACAAATGAGGGGGGTATGAGGGGGACTGCTTAACTACTAACTACCCTGAGAAGTTCAGCTGATCAGCGATGCATGCACACACTCACACATGTGCGCACACACTCACACATGCACGCACATACTCACACATGCAAGCACACACGTGCTTCAGTGTTTACTCTGACTTTAAAAACGTTTGCACTGGTGACCAGAGGGGTGCAGCTATTAAAAGTTGATTCTTCTGCTTATTGTCCCTTCATAGGTATAATGTCAATTACTTTCACTTTCACACTCATAATTAGACTTGATCAAGTTAAATGTGGGAATGGAAGTTATACTTGCACTACACTCTTGTTGTGAGAATATTCAGTGATGAAGGTTTACGTTTGTCCTGAAATGTTTTGGAGCTGTGGGTCACACTGATGAGCCAGAACAGATTGAACAACATAACAAAGGATGCCTCGATTAAGCTTGTATACATTAGACAGTCGCTGACAAATGAGTCATAACAGTGACCTTGTGGAAGCTTTAGCAGCCTCTGTGTTTATTGTACAAGTCAATAGAAGATGATCATGATGCGCTAGATGATGATGGAGGAGGTCTGTGATTCTTCACTAAGAGCGTCATAAACACAGAGCCCCAAAAACATTAATAGAATGCATTCTACCTGCGGGGGAAAAGCACGGAGCAGCACAGACAGAAAATCGGTGCTTCCCGGACACATTATGTTACAGCAACAAACAAAGAGTGTATTCTATAAATGCTCTTTTTACCACTAATTACAGCCATGAGTAAGAGAGGCTGGGCTGAATGTAGTCGCATGCCATGAGAGCACTGAATGATGACCGCTTTGTTAAGTTATAGAAATATCTAAACATTCTTCTTCTAATGAGTCAGAAAAAGATTCAAAACTACAGTTCAACTGTAGGGGGAGCTCTGACATACTTTTTGATGACTTAAAAGGTACAGTGTGTACCGTGCTGCAAACTAGCGTTATCAGATATAATATGTGTCTGTTTGAAGCTGATTGGTGATAAGAGAATGTGTTTGCTTGAAGCTCACTGGTCCAAATAATGAGGAATAAAGCCTGCCATTGTGACCTCTAATCATCTGAGCTGGCCGTTAAACTCCTGCACCAAAACAGCAGAAACAACATTAACATCAATTCAGTAAACATGATCTTTACCAGTTACCTAACTTAATGTAATGTACATGGCAATCAGAGATATGGGTCCTATGTGTACACAACCATGATACATTTCACACAAAAATCTTGTCTCTGCATGAAAAGGAATAAATGTAGTGTAAATCCCTGCTGATACCTTATTTCAACACTGGGTGGCAGCAGGTGCTTTGTGAATTCTGCACTCAAGTACAGTGTAACATTCATTGAGAAAAGGAGGTCTAATCCTGATGTTTTTTAGTGTGATGTGGTCTAGTGTTGATTATATTCCTGTATGCAGCCATGGTAGTCTATGGTTTACAGCTCTGCTGATACCTTATTTCAACACTAGGTGGCAGCAGCATGATAAGTGAAGACGGCTGAAATATTTAGTTCCTGCACTGGCCAGAAACCCCGCCCACCCAAAGGTGTGTGAAACTAGAAGAGCTAAAGTAAGAGTTTGAAAAGATTATATACAGTAATGCTGCACATAATGCTGTGTTGGAACAACTGAACCTCATTCACGGTTGCCACCAGGGGGACAGTGGGTCATGACACCATGTCACAGGATTTCAGATGATGTCTCTTTAATATTAGCGTGATGTAAAAAAAAAATATTACAGTAATGTGATTATCTTTCCATTTAAATACAGTATGGAGCATGGAGGTCTCACCTACCCCTAGGGAAGTGGAATATTGTGACATACAGCATTCTGACTGCACTGTAAAATACACAGGTCACTCTGTGGAGGGATGCTCACCTACGGCCTTTAATACAACTATTTTAAGTGCCTTTATTGCTTTTACCCTTTAGTTTGAGGACGTTCCCATGCCTTTGTATTACATGAAAGGAGAAGTGTGCAAGACAATGTAAAAGAAAATCATTTTTATATTTATTTTAAATTCATTACCACAGATCTGTATGTTTGATCTAGAATTCTCAACGAATGTTATTGTCATTGCCATGTCAAGTACCGTGTTTTATCTCATTATATGATTTCACAGAGCCTTACAACGATGATCATTTCCTGAACAATATTATAATGCAAGGTGGCAAATACAGAGACCGTTGACAGCTTTTCTGTGTCGAAAGGAGTGGCTCAGACCACACACATCCTGTTTTTCTCAGACACACGCTTCCTGTACCAGGCGGTGCATGTCTCTCGCTGCGCATTTAGTTCACGATAACGCAGTCGATAGTTTACCAGTGCAACTGAAATGGAATTGAGTTACATGGGCAGAGGACAACCCTAACCCTAGGTCAGACAACAGAGAAGAATGAGGTAAGATGGATGAAGCCATGACTAGTAGCGAATGTGGATTATGTTATACTGAGACAGAATGACTTACAGCATTGATGCTGAAAGCTCTTTCATGTTACACATTTTGCCTCAGTATTGCACAGAATATGAACACTTGTGACGTCATATCAGTGCCAGTCTAGTTTAAAAAAACAACTTATTCAGCAAATAATTCATTTGGACTTCTTGCACAGTGCAAAGATATGTTGAACAAAGATATGTTGGGATCTTAAGCAGCCATCCAATAGTGGTTTTCTGCTATAAACAACAAAATGCCCAAATAAATGTTTTGTTAGGTAGCAGATGGACTGCAATAAGTGTTAAACTGTATTCAGTTATTAAGTTATTCATGATAGCAACACACGTCCTGTTCCTGTAGAGTGGGGTTAAAGATTTCACTTCCCCATTCTCTCAAGACATGATTTCCGATGTAGAAGTTTCCTTTCTATAACACTTTTTAAATATTGTCTGTTTAAGAGGACAAATTGTTCTGTCCACTTAACTTTTATATGTATTACTTCATTTCACTTGATATACTATAACACTGCAATTGCCTATTATGTCAAACGTTTGTGTTTGTGAAAAGAAAAAGAAAACAAAAACGGCATGTACACATTTGAATCTGAATGCAGTGAATGTGTACAAAAAAGACAGTTTTGAAACAGAATAGTGATAAAGATATTTTTTTCTCATTACAATAAGCTACAGTTTGTCAGATGTCCGTGCCTGTTTGCATGTTTGGAATGTGCTGTTCTCTTGAGGAAAACATCCCCTCTCCCCCTCTTCTCTCTCTCCTTTCCTCCTTTCCCCTCTCCCCTCTTCTCTCCTCCTTTCCCCTTTCCCCTCTCCCGTCTTCTCTCCTCCTTTCCCCTTTCCCACTCTTCTCCCCCCCTCTCCCCCTCTTCTCCCTCCATCCCCCTCTTCTCTCCTCCTTTCCCTTTCCCACTCTTCTCCCCCCCCTCTTCTCTCTCTCCTCTCTTTTCTCCTCCCTCTGTCCCCCACTTCTGGTGGGTGTCTCGGTCAGGCAAAGTGAGATACCACTGCATAAGCTAGGGTAATGTGGGACCCGAGAATAACGCCAGTCAGAGGGCATATTGTCCCCCTCTTCATATAAACTTGATTCAGCAAGGGGGGGTCGGGTGGGAGCACAGATACAAAGACAGGCCAGGCATGCAGGAGAAAACTGACAACACGTCAGTACCCGTCCTATTAATGTTTTTTTAGTTTTTTGGTTATTGTTAACTCTAGGTCGGAGTAAAAAAGTTTCATGTGTGAATGGAGCTGATTAGCAGAAGAAGATTGCTTTCATCCAAACCATCAAAGAATAAAGTAATAGAATTTTAACTTCTTTCTTTCTTCTCCCTGTATCATGTGGGAATGGAGCGGATAAGTGGACACTTGTGAGATTATTAAGAAAAGTGGAAGTATACTGTACGTGTTGCTGTATTTAATTACCTCTGACGATAGATCTATGTACTTGAGTCACAACACTTGTCCACTTGGCCTATTTACACCATTATAACTATTTACATCACCACTGGGTTGTAGTACATACTATGTGTTGTTCAAGATGGTCAGCATCCATTCAGTAAACAAAAACGAGAATGTTTAATTTTAACTAGAAAATGCATTTCCTGAAGGAAATACCAGTGCATGAAATGCAAAGGTTAAGAAAGGAAAGAAGAAAAGAAAGAAGAGTGAAAGAAGGAAAGAAGAAAGGAAAGAAGAGTGGAAGAAGGAAAGACAAAAGGAAAGAAGAGTGAAGAGTGGAAGAAGGAAAGAAGAGTGAAATAATGAAAGAAAAGAAAGAAGAGTGAAGAAAGGAAAGAAGAGTGGAAGGAAAGAAGAAAAGAAAGAAGAGTGAAAGAAGGAAAGAATAAAGGAAAGAAGAGTGGAAGAAGGAAAGAAAAATGGAAGAAGGAAAGAAGAGTGGATGGAGGAAAAAAGAAAGGCAAGAAGAGTGGAAGAAGGAAAGAAAAATGGAAGTGAAAATATTGAAAAAAGGAGATAAAAATGGAGTGAAGGAGAGATTGAGTGTGAGAGAAAGTTGACAGAGAGAAAGATGGAGAGAAAAAAAATAGAGAATGGATGGTGTCTTAATGTTCCTAGTTACAGTTAAATTGAGAGGGACAGAGAGAGAAGAGATTCCTTTGATTTGGCACAGGTGTCAGTAAAGCACAGGTGCAAGCCAGTTTAAAGACCCTATTATGATGTCATAATGGCCCAATGTAAGTCAATGGGAGAAATTTATATTCGTTTTTCTTTAATATCTTAAAAAGTATAAAGTTTAGAAAAGTGAAAAATACATAGCATAAGTGTCTTTTACAAGACCTACGCGACAAAGTTTGAATGAAGTTTCTACGTTAAGCGGTTCGGGCTGAATTAATCGCAGAAAAAGGTAACAAGAATAAGAAGAAGAAGAAGAAGAAGAAGAAGCCTAGGAATAACAATACAGGGCATTTCATGCACTGTAATTAAAGGCACTTCTGGCTAATAAGTTAGTTTATGTAAGGGATAACGGCCGACGAACTGTGCAGTTCTACGAAGTTAATGGACGCTGCGGGGCAAAGAACACCATGACGCAGAGTCCATTAACTTCGTAGAACTGCACAGCTCGGAGGCCGTTATCCCGCTTATCTCCCGTTTACAACATCCAAAAATGTTTTTATTATTATTGTTATTATTATTTAGAATTTACTTTATCTTTAGGACATTTAATATGCAAAATAACCTGATGAATTCTTGATTTTAAGCCTAGTGCTCCCGTTAGAGAAAGTAGTGAGAAAGTAGTGCGTGGAACTGGACCTTTAGTTTCCCCGGGCGTTGCTGCAAAGTGACACTCATGAGCTCACCTCTGTAAAGTAAACGGACACACGGACACAGGTATTGTTCATAAGGTTTTACTATTTACAGTTGAACTCCACGTTTCCGTTGATGGTGAAGTTGGACAGAGCAACAGGGAGGTCAAGTTTAGTAATTTTGGTCGAAGGCTCACAATCGAGCCGGCTAGTTAGCCGTGTGAGCTACCATCTGTTTCAATGTTTTTTTTTTCTAAGCGCTAGCAGCCGCCTACAAATAATATTCGAGACTTTCAGTTAAAAATTACAATACTCTGCAACATTCGTGTAGAACATAAACAACTAACCGAGTCAATTTAGACATACAAAAAGTCGTGTAGATAGCTTAATTGACATAAAACATTGCCCACTAACTTCTCCCAACACGCCGCCATCTTGGTTCAAATTATCCTAGCTGTCAAAAAAAATCAACGTTACGTTGGTTGTCAATGGTAACCATTCAAGAGCATTGATATGGAACGGCGATTTAACTTTCTACTGGGACTACGTCCAAGGTGTGCGGTTCCACGAACTTAATGTACACCCCATTAGCCAATCAGAAAACAGTATTTTGTTCCAGAGGGAGATAATATGACATTATCCTAGAGGGGGATATTCATTTTAAGTTATTAAGCATTTGCTTTTATCCAAAGTGGAGATTAATAGGAAATATGGAAAGTAAACGTCAATGAAAAATGTATTAAATTTCATAGGAAAACATAGGAAAAAAAACAAGGTTTAAGTGCATAAGATGTTAGAGAAGTGTTGGCTGCTTTGGAAGTGATGCTGCGGTGTGTGTGGAGCTGGGGAACTCATCTCACCACAGTGGCACCACTGACAGCTTGACACTTTATTTTGTTTAAACACTATCATCCTCTTATCGCATAACCATAAACAATTCATAAAGCTGACTGTCCAGCAGATAGTAGAAACAATGTTTGAGTGATTTTACTTCTGTATGAATGGACTTCTCCAATTCCAGAAAACATGCCTGGCAAGTTTACAGTTTGGCTTCAGCCAGTGGTAGTTAATCAATGGCCAGTTTTAATCTGGTTTGATTGAGCATAAGATATTGACCTATAGTTTATTGGAGATAAAGATGTACATGAGGTTACTTTTAAGTGTGTGTGTGTCTGTGTGTGTTTGTGTTTGTCTGTGTGTGTGTGTGTGTGTGTGTGTGTGTGTGTGTGTGTGTGTGTGTGTGTGTGTGTGTGTGTGTGTGTGTGTGTGTGTGAAACTGACGTGTGAGTTTATAGGTACTTGTTCAAAAGACATACAGGCAATGTGAGAAGGATCTTAGATCAAGAACAGCAGACACAGAAATACAGCTATGTGGAGTTTAGCAGACAACAGTTCCTCACAGTGAGACAGATGAGGTCAGTCAGGTCATCAAAAGCCTGTGGCTAATAAGGAGACAGTCTACAGGTGTTAATATTCAGCCTCTTAAAGAGTGGCGGCTGGTGATTTTTTTTTGAGGGGGGGCGCAGTTGGGCGGCACGGTTTAAATAGCACTCCACAATGAGAAGAAAACAGAGGTTTTGAGTAGAATATTTGCAGTGATGGGCAAGCTACTTGATATTTGTAGTGGGTTAAGCAGGGGCGTGTCCAGACATTTTTGATAGGGGTGGCACCAGTGGGGCACTGACGTATTCAGGGGTGGCATGAAGTGTGAGCAGGAGCGCCTGCGCAAACATATACACTCACATACAAGAAAATACACACCCACACCCAGGTGTCGGCATAGCATTAATTTACCATTTTTGTATCCACAACCCATATGTACTTCACTTACTAACACTGCAAGCAAGAACAGACCTACTACCCCGCAAACAGGGAACGTCCCCAGGACGTTAACAGGACATTCGCAAGGTCCCCAATCGTCCCCAATTGGTCCCCGCCACAACGTTCGCTAGAGGACGTTACCAGAACGTTTTTGACGTTCGTAGCACGTCTACGTTTGGTCCTTCTGTGACGTTCGCATGAGTCTTAAATCGGACTTTTAGGGAACCTCATAATTTGGTCTGTCAGCACACCTCCCCTGGACGTCATTTAAAAACGTCCCCGTAACCTTTACCTGCAGGTCCTCTGCGTGACGTTCGCATGAGCCTTAAAACAGACTATTAAGGAACGTTATAATTTGGTCACTCAGCACACGTCCCCAGGACGTCATTTAAAAACGTCCCCGTAACCTTTACCTGCAGGTCCTCTGCGTGACGTTCGCATGAGCCTTAAAACGGACTATTAAGGAACGTTATAATTTTGTCACTCAGCACATGTCCCCAGGACGTCCTTCAAAAACGTCCCCGTTACCTTTACCTGTGGTCCTCATGCGTGACGTTCGCATGAGCCTTAAAACGGACTATTAGGGAACCTTATAGGTCTGTTAGCACAAGTCCCCAGGACGTCCTTTAAAAACGTCCCCATAACCTATACCTGCAGGTCCTCTGCGCGACGTTCGCATGAGCCTTAAAACAGACTTTTAGGGAATGTTCTTATTTGGTCTCTCAGCATACGTCCCCAGGACGTCCTTCACAAACGTCCGCGTAACCTTTACCTGTGGTCCTCATGCGTGACGTTCGCATGAGCCTTAAAACGGACTATTAGGGAACCTTATAGGTCTGTTAGCACAAGTCCCCAGGACGTCCTTTAAAAACGTCCCCATAACCTATACCTGCAGGTCCTCTGCGCGACGTTCGCATGAGCCTTAAAACAGACTTTTAGGGAATGTTCTTATTTGGTCTCTCAGCATACGTCCCCAGGACGTCCTTCACAAACGTCCCCGTAACCTTTACCTGTGGTCCTCTGCGGGACGTTCGCATTCAGTCCTTCCAAAACGTCCCCTTGACGTCCTCTGATGGTCCTCTCTGAGGTTCCGCTAGAGAATTTTTTTTTTCATTTGCCCGACATTTTAATGATAAGCCGGGCAAATATCTATTTCTGCTCCTATTGAAGAAAACTGACGGCCTGCGTAGCTTAAATTATAACATAATCAGGTAGTTTAGAAAGCAACATGTTTATTTTCCTTAGTTTACAATGGGAAACAAAAACATTAATGTCTGATGAGCGTCAATAAGTGGCCTTTAATCTCAACCTGCTGTGGCGTTAAAATGAGCGCTGCAACATGGTCATTGCTCTGTTCAATGAGAGAAGAGATTCTTAAATTATACGACCCTCTTGTGAATCCTTTGCGTCGCCTTTTCGCAGTGCTAAAAGAACATTTTACTGTCAATTACCTCGCACCTTAGCCAAGAGAACTTGTCACTCCATAAAGACAGAAACGCCCGACATTTCGGCTTTTTTCTCTGGTGAAGCTGTTCGAACATCTAGGGCTTCAGGTAGGCTATTCAGTGTTTGGAAAGTTCACTTTCTACATGAACTAATTCAGTTCATTGTCCATAATTCAAAATGTTTAACTAAGTTCACAGCTCCAATTTTCAATATGATGCGAGTGCGAGCTATAATTTTTCCAAATCTCTGACTCTCGGCTCGAACTTCGGGGCGCTCACGCATAGACAGTATAATACAATTCAGACTCAACACTACAGGTATTACAGGTTCATCCTCGTCAAAAGGTTTACCCTCATCAATTGTGTTTGGCCTCTGAAAAAAAGCTTTTAAGACTAGTCTGCTTGGCCATGTTGGATCCTTGTCACTCAGTTCGCTCCTCGTTTGAAACCGAGGGTTTGCGCTTTATTTAAAATGCAGCATGAGTGTTGTTAAATAACTTTCTAACGGCAGATTAGCCTGTTCCTTTAAAACATAATAAGGAGAGTGCACGTTTGCTTTATAGGCCTAAATATTAGGATTGTTGTCAAATCCAGATTGTGTTTGCGAGACGGGATTTTTAAGAAATTCCAATCAGACAATTTGACCGGTAAGCTATAGTATACGTTCTGTTGCAGCATCTTTGAAGGCCTGCGGAAAGCTAAAATGTTAAAGCTAGACACTTGATACACCTTCCTATGTATGCATTGTATTGGAATCATGCAGACATTACATTTATAGCACAGATCAGTAGAGAAGCATTCCTATTAATTTTATTTCATCATTCTTAGTTTGGCTAGTTATTCTGCCTCCCTGCCCGCACGTCCGTGACCTGCCATGGATGTTAATTAAAAAAGGAATCATTAAGGAAAACCCTCAATGCGTAGTGACTGAGATCGCTACAATATGCTTTTCCTCAAACCCTCGGGAAAAAAATGACTAAGTTTGTTGGCTGTCTCACACTGTGATAAACGTGTTAAAGTGACACAATAGTAATCAGACAGTGTTAGTACAGTGGTTAGAGAAGAGGTCTAGTAATAGGAAGGTTTACGGTTCAATTCCCATGCCTGCAATGAAGTTTGTAGCACAATGCCTGCAATGAAGTTTGTCTGTGTGTGTGTCTATGCATATCATATGAAATGTATAATATAAATAAACTTGAACTTGTGTGTGTGCGCCCTGTAAGCAAAATGACGGCTCAGCGATCTATTATTATTTAATTTTCTTCATTTAGCTCAGCAAAAACGGTCGTGCCTGCTACGTCCGCGGTGCGTCCTTGAATAACGTCCCCAGGACGTCTAAAACATAGACATATATATGTCTATGCGTCTAAAACACGTTTCCCAGAAGTCACCACAATGCCCTCAGGACGTTCTTGCAACTTCCTGCAGAACGTCCCCAGGACCTATAGAAACACGTTCCCCAGACGTAACCACAATGCCCTCGGGAGGTGCTTGCAACGTCCTGCATAACGTCCCCAGGACCTGTAGAAAACGTTTCCCAGTTGTCACCGCAACGTCCTCGGGACGGTCTTGGAACGTCGTGCAAAACGTCCTTGAGTTGTCAAGGGAACCATACACATTTACGTTTTTAGAACGTTCAGAGAGACCATTACAGGACGTCGAGGGGACGTAATTTTGCTTACAGGGTAGTCACAACATTCAGGAAAAGGCATCATACAAATGTGATTCAAAACTACCATACTTTATTCTAACTTCAAAACAACCTTCCAAGGTATGATATACAGTACATACAAAAAAGATAATGCACTTTATGTATAAATTGCAAACAAAATTAAAATAAATAAGACTCTTTGGGCAAAATATTTACTTGACAAAACTGTGCAAAACTTTACATGTGCAACAATGTAAATGGTTGGAGGTACAGACCGTTTACAATATTTTATCAACAGAGATAGCTGACCTTACCAGAGCTTATGTGTACTGTTATTAATATAATGATCCAAATAAAAGCGGATACTGTAATGTTTAAAAACATTACAACAACAACAAAAAAAGGTAAAGCATACATACTGTGCTGTGTATGTGTGAAGCCTAATGATAATAATACAATCGGTTTTTATATTGCTTTTCATGGCCCCCAAAGACGATTTTGAGAGCAAATATGTAAACAGATGACAGACGATATGGTGGGGAGGTGTTGTAGTAGAGGACCATGTGACACATAGGCTATCGACCTAATTTCACAGCACGCTCAGTAAAACGCTGAGCTCCCCCATAGCACCTGAAAAACAAAATCTCTGGCACCGCCCCTGAACAGGGAGGATTGACTGTGAAAAGACTGTGGTCAGGTTACCATGGCTACGGGGCCTATCATTCTGCTGCTCTCAGTTCAATTTCTTCTAAAAGAAAACAGCGTCTATTTCCCAGAAAGGACTGTGAGGTTTGAAGTGTATGTTTACAGTATATATACAGTATATATATATATATATATATATATATATATATATATATATCAGCGTTTCCGTTGTCCGGTAATTACCGGTCTTTGTCCGGAAAAAAAATGAAAATGTCCGAAAATATTAGATCTCACCGGTCAAATTGTCTGATTGGAATTTCTTAAAAATCCCGTCCAGCAAACACAATCTGAACTAGAATGCGTTTCGTGAACGAACTGCGAGAGTGTGCTTGCTCTGTGACAGAGAGAACAAGTGCCAATGAATTAACATGTATTTACATCTACTCAATCAGTGTAGTGGGGCCTTCTTCCAATATATTTTAGCAAGCAACCAAGCTCAACCATTATATTTTGGCTCCACTGACGTTTAGACATATGAGGGTATCTTTGTTGTTCTGTTTTTGTTTGTTTGTTTGCTTGTTTATTGTGAAAGGGTCTAGTGTGTTACATTTGGTCATAGCCTAATAGTTCCAGAGTTTCGTTATACTGACTTACTGAGCTAAGTGAATTGTTGAAATTGCTATCTTGGTAAAAGGAAACATCTCTGCAACAATATTGGAATGAATGCGGTTACATAGCCAGCTTTACTTAAAGTTTATTGTAAGATAGGCCTATATGTTAGACTTAATGCAGTTAGAGTTAGACTGTAGGTCTAGTATCAAACGTAAGCAACACTTTTACTGTTTAGATTAAGTGCATATTAGTTTTAGTCACATTTAGTCATAGTTATCCTTCTTAGTTTCAGTCTAGTTTTCGAAAACTGAGCACACTACAACAGCTACGCTGTGTGTACATCCTCAAACGTTTTTCAGTTAACCTAATGATTCAAGGTCTCTCATGAATCATTACTCCCAGGACACGGGTTAATGTTAACTCACGCTATCGGTCACAACAAGTTACTTGGGATATGCTACCTCATAGTTAGCTAACGTTAGCTAGCTAAACGTTTACAGAGGCTAACGTGAAGCTTCAATCAAAAATTATTAGCTAGCTTTCCAAGCTAGCTGACACAACCTAAACACTCGACTGCCCCTTTGAAGTCAACTTAACGTTGGCTAATATATTCTAATAACTAGTTATCATTGACAGTTACAAGCTAATTTACCAAACTCCTTTCTGTCCTAAATTGAGCAGTTGCTGGTGTGAGCTACAATATGGGAGCTAGCAAAGCCATTTCTAGCTCTACTTCACAATACTGCTGCCTAGTGTAATAAGTTAACGTAAAACATAAATGTTTATAAAGTATCAGACATAAACAGGATACAACACACCAGTTACCAATTGATATTATGTGTTTATATATACCGAAAATGTCAGTAAATCCAGATGATGATTATGCTGCTGCTGCTGTTGGTCCCGTCGAAAACCCTGGAGTCGCGACCCTGTCAGTTGTTTCCATGTGAAATCAATGGAATGCTTCACTTTTTGGCGCCGTATTGACAACTGTCTGTCACTCGCACACTGTGCTTGTAAATTATTTTTCAAGTTTGCACGTACCTATTTATGCGAGTGAAATACTCGCACTGTAGAGCCCTGGAAGGTGTCTCTTAATATTCCTACAGTTGAATGGAGAACGACTGATAGAGCGGGTGACGTCACAATGGCTCAACCTTCCCCATGTTAGTCAATGAGAGAAAAAGGGGATGAAAAAATGGAATAAAAAAGGAGTGGCAAGGGGTACCGCCACGAAAAGTCATAGCAGCTTGCACCGGATCGGGCCGGACGTTTTGGTGTTTGAATGCCGTCTCTAGCTCAATCGGGCGAGGAGTAGTTAGCTGCAAGAAAAACGTACGGAATAAATAAATAAACTAGAATGCGTTTCGTGAACGAACTGCGAGAGTGTGCTTGCTCTGTGACAGAGAGAACAAGTGCCTATGAATTAACATGTATTTACATCTACTCAATCAGTGTAGTGGGGCCTTCTTCCAATATATTTTAGCAAGCAACCAAGCTCAACCATTATATTTTGGCTCCACTGACGTTTAGACATATGAGGGTATCTCAGAGTTTCGTTATACTGACTTACTGAGCTAAGTGAATTGTTGAAATTGCTATCTTGGTAAAAGGAAACATCTCTGCAACAATATTGGAATGAATGCGGTTACATAGCCAGCTTTACTTAAAGTTTATTGTAAGATAGGCCTATATGTTAGACTTAATGCAGTTAGAGTTAGACTGTAGGTCTAGTATCAAACGTAAGCAACACTTTTACTGTATAGCTAGAGAGCACGTGTATCACATTGGTTTATAGTCTGTCAAATTAGTTCTAGTTATTGGTGTTCGTTGGCATAAAAAGTTAGTCTTCTCTTATAAGCCTATAGTACATCTGATTAGAGCTAGCAACCATGAAAAACCTCTTCTGAAACTAAGAAGGATAACTATGACTAAATGTGACTAAAACTAATATGCATTTTTGTCTTAAGACTGAATCTAAAATAGCTGCCAAAATTAATACATCTCAGTGTTCATTTTGGCAGCTATTTTAGATTCAGCAGCTATTTTAGATTAAGTGCATATTAGTTTTAGTCACATTTAGTCATAGTTATCCTTCTTAGTTTCAGTCTAGTTTTCGAAAACTGAGCACACTACAACAGCTACATCCTCAAACGTTTTTCAGTAACCTAATGATTCAAGGTCTCTCATGAATCATTACTCCCAGGACACGGGTTAATGTTAACTCACGCTATCGGCCACAACAAGTTAACCATTCTTTCAGTATAAGCAACTTTTGCATAGCCCCGCACAGCTAGGATAGTTCACGTTACCGTAGTAGGAATACAAGCCTTAGCTCACTATATACACACAACTAAATTCATGAATTACTTCACAGGTTTACTTAACAACTTGAATTAAGGAAAATGATCCCCCGTTACGGCTAGCTGAAACTGCCAGTGGATACTCCCGTTACGTAGTGTTAGTTAGCCTTTAGCCCCGTACTCAGATGTTACAGCTGCTTAACACAGCTAGGATAGCTCTGCTTAACACAGCTAACGTTACCGTAGTGGGAATACAAGCCTTAGCTCACTATCCACACAACTAAATTCATGAATTACTTCAAAGGTTTACTTCACAACTTGAATTAAGGAAAATGGCGTCTCCAACGTTAACGTAACGTTAATTTATATGTTAGCTGCTACGGCTAACTATCAGTTTCCATTAAAATTTCAGTCAGTACACTGAAAATGCTGCCATTCAACTCACCTTAACAAAGTGGAAATACGGTAGCTAGGTTAGAAACTGTAGTTACTCTTATTCTTTCTCAAAGTTGAATTGAGAGGGACAGAGAAATACGGTTCCTCTTATTCTTTTTCAAAGTTGAATTGAGAGGGACAGAGAAAATGCGGTTCCTTAGATTTGGCGGAGGTGTCAGTGAGAGGCACAGCTGCAAGCCAGTTTAATGACCCTATTATGATGTCATAATGGCAGAGACCTCTGCCATGCAAGTCTATGGAGAAAAAAGGGGATGAAAAAGAGGGATAAAAAAGGAGTGGCATGGGGTACCGCCACGAAAAGTCATAGCAGCTTGCACCGGATCGGGCCGGACGTTTTGGTGTTTGAATGGCGTCTCTAACTGAATCGGGCGAGGAGTAGTTAGCTGCAAGAAAAACGTACGGAATAAATAAATAAATAAAGAAAACTTGACGATAACAATACTGTGCTTCCCTTCGGGCAAGCACACTAATTAGACCACAATCCTAATATTTAGGCCTATAAAGCAAACATGCACTGCCCTTATTACTTATTATGTTTTAAAGGAACAGGCTATTCTGCCGCTTGAAAGTTATTAAACAACACGCATATGCTGCAGTTTAAATAAAGCGCAAACCGTCGGTTACAAACGGAGCGAACTGAGTGATAAGTATCAAACATGGCCAAGCAGACTAGCCTTAAAAGTTTTTTTCAGAGGCCAAACGCAACTGATGAGGGTGAACCTTCTGATGAGGATGAACCTGTAATACCTTCAGTGTTGCACGCGAGACATTTCATTCTACTGTCTATGTCCGTGCGTGAGAGCGCGAAGTTGCGTAGAGGCCGAGAGCAGACAGACAGATAGAGATTTTGAAAAATAGCTTGCAACATATTGAAAAAAAGAACTGGACAAGTACATTTTTTGGAGCTGTGAACTTAAAAAATGTAAACTATGAACTGAACTAGTTCATGCAGAAAGGGAACTTTCCAAACATTGAATAGCCCACCTGAAGCCCTAGATGTTCAAACAGCTTTACCAGAGAAAATGCGTTTTGTCTGAATGAAGTTCCCATGGCTAAGGTGCGAAGTAATTGATGGTAACAGTAAAATGTTCTGTTAGCTCTTCGAAATGGCAAGACAACGCAACGGATTCATAAGAGGGTCTAATAATTAGTGTGCTTGCCCGAAGGGAAGCACACTATTGTTCTTCGTTTTTTACTATTTTTTTTATTCTAGTAGTTTTTCTTGCAGCCAACTACTCCTTTTCGTGGCGGTACTCCTTGCCACTCCTTTTTTATTCCTCTTTTTCCATCACCTTTTTTCTCCATAGACTTGCATGGCAGAACTTTGAGGCATTATGACATCATAATAGGCTCATTAAACTGGCTTGCACCTGTGATTCACTGACAACTCTCACTGACACCTGCGCACGGTTCCTCTTCTCTCTCTGTCCCTCTCCATTCAACTGTATAACTAGGAATATTAAGAGACACCTTCCATACCAGGGCTCTACTCACTCATGCATACTCACTCATGTTTACTCACTCGTGCATACTCACTCATGCATACTCACTCGTGCATACTCACTCATGCATACTTACTCATGCATACTCACTCATGTTTACTCACTCATGTTTACTCACTCATGCGTACTCACTCATGCGTACTCACTCATGTTTACTCACTCATGCATACTCACTCATGCATACTCACTCATGTTTACTCACTCGTGCATACTCACTCATGTTTACTCACTCATGCATACTCACTCATGCATACTCACTCATGCATACTCACTCATGCATACTCACTCATGCATACTCACTCGTGCATACTCACTCGTGCATACTCACTCATGTTTACTCATTTGTGCATACTCATTTGTGCATGCTCATCCAGCAGGGAGAGCTGGAGAGCTGACACCTGCCCCAATTCCAAGGCACTTGTTCTCTCGGTCATGGCCGCAACAGAGCAAGCACACTCTCGCAGTTCGTTCACGAAACGCATTCTAGTTTTAAAATCTCCGCTGTCATTGAACATAGTCAGAGAGCAATGACCTTGTTGCAGCGCTCAATTTTACACAGCAGGCCATTTATTGACGCGCATCAGGCATTTATGTTTGTTTCCCATTGTAAACGTTAACGTTCCCAATCTAAATGACCTGATTATGTAATTCTTTAAGCTAAACATGGCGTCAGTTTTCTTCAATAGGCTAATTTAGAAGCAGAAATAGATACAGTATATGACCGTATTTCATGAAGCAAAAAACAATGAATTGCGAAGGTTTGACAAGACCCCAGTCAAGTGAATGGGGAACTTGCCTCTAAAAATATCCTTCGTGAAGTCAAACGGTGTAAAATAAACGTGTTATTATTGCATTTCTAGTGAGAAATCAATGTCAAAATGTAACAATATAACAGAAAAACAGTATTCTATGAAGCAGAAAATACATAATTACAAACATTTTGGTCCCATTGATTTAATAGGAAGCGCTCAATCCAATATGGTGGACACAGACGTATTGAGCGCTTCAGAGTTCAGAGTTTTGTATATATATTCAGACTTCGTTTTGTATATATATTCAGACTTTTGTATAAATATTCAGAGTTTTGTATATATATTCAGAGTTTTGTATATATATATTCAGCCTTTTGTATATATATTCAGAGTTTTGTATATATATTCAGACTTTTGTATATAAATATTCAAATGTTAATTTCCTGAACGGCATGCCATAATATATATATATATATTTATATATATATATATATATATATATATATATATATATGCTTCTGGTAAGTAAACTTACAGTTTCATCAGTCAGATCAGCAAATATACTGACTTACAGTCAACCACAGAAGTCTGAGGGCAGAAAAGGACATAAGGACAATAATATTACAGTTTTGACTTAAGTGTTCCTAATACTTCTTTGATCTTTTTTGTATTAAATCATTATTGGCATTACAATAAATTGTTAATTGCTAATGTGTAGTGTTGTTTCTCCTAGAGTTACTTACTTCCAGTTGTTAAAAGGAGTCTGTTGTGTCAAACATTCACTGGGCAGAGGCGGTCCTAGATTGAGGCAGAATTGTATGATGGTATAAACACACAAAATGTTACTGCTTGTGTCAGGCTATCGTAAAGTCGGTCCCTAAACTAGTTTACAGACTGCTGGAGAATAGCGTGGATATATCCATAGGTGATTCCTTTATGAACACAGTTTAGTCCTTGGTGAATGAATGAGTAAACTCTAAGAGAGATATATGGTTACCATTTGATAACTACAAGCCACGAGCGTGTCTGTAGTGGTTAATAATATACGCATTAGGAACATAGTGGTCAAGAGAGAGCTTATGCCATCTGAGCAGTCTCATCAGGGCACTGGATAAGACAATTCAATTCAATTCAATTCAATTTAATTTGTATAGCGCCATAACAATACAATTGCCTCTAGGCGCTTAACAGAGCCCAGAGCCTAGACCCCCTTAGTGCATGCACAATGGCAAAAGGGGCAAGAAAAAACTCCCTGTTAGGCAGGAAGAACCCCAAAACATGTGTTCTATGCTCCACTCTCCCCTCTGATTGTACAACGACTAAAGGGATGATGTTCATGTTGTGAAGCAAGAAAGAATGGTGTCATACAAATCCTACCTGCTAATATATGAATGTATCTCATTTGAGAATGTAGTTGCGAGGGGTTAAATACTATAAGAACTTAAGAAATACACGCATACAACGATATGCAGGGTAACTTAACGTATGCTGAAATGCAACAGACAAACTTGTGTTGCCTCAACAGCAATGATTTCCTGTGAAAAGGGTCTGTGGTCAGGTAACCATGGCTACGGGGCCTATGTGTGAACTCCTTTAACCTCTGAGCCTGCACAATAACATGCAAAAGCCAACTACTGTTTTTTCTTGCTGGCCTATGTTAATCAAATCATCTATTAATGTTTTTACTTATTATTAATACAAAGTACCAATACTTTTACACGAGGACAGCCTCCTCTACCCACCTCAGCATTCGTAGACTATTAACCACATTATCCATATTTACTCGTCGCACATGTGCCTGTCACAAGTTGCCTGTCAAAGGAACTGGCAGAGTTCACTTGTTTTATTGACGTGGTTGTTTTTCCAGACTAGCTTGTGTTTTTTAAAGTTTAATGAAGGACTATCTATATTGACTATATTGTCTAAGTTTGGCTATTTTGCCCATTTAATTGCAGTCAGCATCAAATTGTTTCAAAAGTGGTTTCATGCTATAAGAGAGAGACAATTTGGTTAGTGAACATGAATTTTTATGAACATATAAAGACAAAAACATTGGTTAGCAATGGACTGCAGGTAATATGGCCCCATCATCAGTATGGGTATTAGTATAATATGATATAGTAGGAGAGGAAGAGGCTGCCTGGTGAGGTGTTTGGGAATTCTGTTTGTGTTTAATTGTGACGAGATATGTTTAGCTATGGTTGGCAGACATGGTGTATCAACATTGTTTTAATGAAGGATAGCAAGGGTGTTAGGATACTCAAAAGAGCACAATTGGCTGGCTGCAGCCAAAACACAGGCCGCATGCTGTACCCGGGATCCGTAAGAGCGCTCATTCACAGTTCAACGTGCACTGTCTGTAGCCCAGTTTATTGATATTGGGGATTTTATGTGTTTATGTGTGCTTGGTGCATTGGGATTTTAGTAACCATAGTAAGGGTGGCAGGATACAACAACAACACACAAGTGGCTGGTGACAGCCGCAACTCCTAAATAATAATTGGTGGCCAAGCAGTTGGTGCCACATTTTCGACAATGAGGTATCGTTGGCTTCCCTGGATCAAGACGAGTTCAACGCACTCGATACATCATAAACAGTTTTATAGATTTTCTGCTAATTACAATGTTAAGGAAAAGCATTTTTTCGCAACTCCTCCTACAATTATTGTCGAATTTTCTTCAAAATTGCCACACACCATCTTCAGACCAAGCCTCACAAAAGTTAACCCCTGATGTTTTAATTTTCGCAACTTTTTGTTAGTTACAGTCAATCAAATTGATGTGGCCGAATTGATTTGGCTGCCATTTTGAATGAATGAATATTACGTTTTTGGTGAATATCAAATAGTCACCAAATTTGGCACACTCTTTGGAACCAGTCCCCTCATCAATTTCACCAAGTTCCATTCGTCTCATTTGAACCCTCTAGCGCCACCAATGGGTCAAAGTTGAAGATGTGTTTACACACGTTACTTTTGAAGCACATGGTCAAAAGTTGTGAAATTTGGCACACTCTTTGTGACTAGTCCCCTCATCATTTTCATCAAGTTTCATGTCTCCCATTCGAACCCCCTAGCGCCACCAATGGGTCAAAGTTGAAGATGTGTTAACACACGTTACATTTGAACCGCTTGGTCAAAGGTTGCGAAATTTGGCACACTCTTTGGGACTAGTCCCCTCATCAATCTCACCAACTTTCATGTCTCCCACTCAAACCCTCTAGCGCCACCAATGGGTAAAAGTTGAAGATGTGTTTACACACGTTACTTTTGAACCATAAGCCCCATTTTCCAAAATGAGGTATCATTGGATTCCCTGGATAGAGACAAATTCAACGTTCTCTATGACATAATACCCAGTTATATAGATTTTCCGCTAGTTTGAATGTTAAGGAAAAGCGTTTTTTTGCGACTCCTCCTACAATTCTTGTCGAATTTTCTTCAAAATTGCCACACATGATCTTCAGACCAAGCCTCACAAAAGTTATCCCCTGATGTTTTGATTTTCGCAACCGTTTGTTAGTTACAGTCAATCAAATTGATGTGGCCGAATTGATGTGGCTGCCATTTAAAATGAATGAATATAACGTTTTTGGTGAATATCAAATATTCATCAAATTTGGCACAGATTATCTTCAGACCACAATCACCTCGATTTGTCAAAATAAGACTGAATTACAGCTGTTTTAACTGTTTAAACTTGGTCCAAATTTGACAACCATTGCCACAGGAAAAACCGCTTCTATTTTGAAACAGTAATGCGCTTTACAGAGCCCAGGTCCTGAACCCCCCTAGAATAAGCACTACGGCGATAGGGGCTAGGAAAAACGCCCTGTTAGCAGAAATAAATGCTATGAAGTGACTCCACACATAAGGGGGGGCCCATCTGCTTGTAGCCTGGCGGGTAGATTGTATTGGTTTCAATAATGAGAGTCGACACTGTGTTGAGAATAAATAGGCAATGGCATAGCCCTTTTACTAAAGATTACTTCTCAGCATTAAAGCAGGTTACATACAGCGCATCCAACCTAAGAGACGTTACAAACTAACTGACATAGAATGTTCTTTTAAATCAAACACATCAGTATTCTAACAGACTGATTGCCACACAGAATAAACAACTGAAAACACACAGGCTTAATATTAACTCAGGGATTATTCATTCTACTTAAAGTGTCATGTTTTCCAACACTCCTTCTCACTAGCAGGTAGAATGTCCATTTAGACTAATGGTTTAAGTCCAGCCATTTCTCTCAACTTGGTGAACTTCGCCTGTGATAAGCCTTTGGTTAGCATATCAGCAATCATGTCTTCAGTTTTGCAGTACTTCAGTTCCACTGCTCCACTTGCAATTTGCTCTCGAACGAAATGATGCTTGATGTCAATGTGCTTTGCACGTCCATGAAACTGCGGATTCTTGGCCATGCAGATAGCTGACTGGTTGTCTTCAAAGATAACTGTTGCTCCAGCAGGACTGTTTTTCAGATCTGACAGCAGTTGTCGCATCCAGACTGCCTCTTGTGCAGCACTGGCTAGTGCCATGTACTCAGACTCTGCTGTAGACAAAGCAACACATGGCTGCTTCTTACTCCTCCAGCTTACTGCTGCGCCACTCATCTTGAACATGTACCCAGACACGGATCTTCTGTCGTCGAGGTCTCCTGCCCAATCTGCATCAGAGTATCCAATGCACTCTTCCTCTCTTTCCTTACAATAGAGCAGACCTAGTGTTTGTGTTCCGTTCAGGTATCTTAAAATACGCTTCACAGCTGTCCAGTGTTGCTTAGTTGGATCAGAACAGAATCTTGCCACATTGCTGACAGCAAATGCAATATCTGGTCTTGTTCTGGTCGATAGGTAGAGTAGGCTACCCACAGCACACTGATACAGCGCTTGCTCAACCTTCTCTGAGTCTTCAGATGCTTTGACAAGCTTTGTGCTCACATCAGCTGGGGTAGAGACAGCTTTGGCGGTCTCCATTCCAAACTTCTCCAGAACACTTTTTGTGTAAGACGTCTGGCCCATCCAGATGTTTCCGTTTGGACGCTGAATGATCTTCACTCCAAGGAAGTGTTTGAGCCCTCCCATGTCTTTCATGTCAAAGTATCTTGCAAGCTCCTTCTTAACCTCTGTTATACGGCTGTCACTCCTCCCTCCAAGAATTATGTCGTCCACATAAACAGCAACTAAAAACATCTCTCCATCAGCAGCTGTATATATGCAGGGGTCACTCTTTGTTTGCATGAATCCCATCTTCCTTAATTTCTCATCAAGAACGATGTTCCAGCATCTAGGAGACTGTTTCAGTCCATAAATGCTGCGTTTCAGTTTGCACACAAAGTTTTCCTTTCCTTTCACGACAAACCCTTCTGGCTGTTTCATGAAGACTTCTTCTTTAAGTTCTCCATTCAAGAAGGCCGTCTTTACATCCATTTGATGTAACTTCAGTCCATGTTGTGCTGCAAGTGCAACAACAGTGCGGACAGACTCAAATCTGACGACTGGACTGAATGTCTCATCATAGTCAAATCCAAATCTCTGAGAAAAACCTTGAGCCACCAGGCGAGCTTTGTGTCTGTCAACTGTCCCGTCGGCATCAACTTTGACCTTGAAGACCCACTTGCTTCCCACGGCTTTCTTGCTCTCAGGTAATTCTACTAGATCCCACACTTCATTCACATACAGAGACTGCATCTCCTTCTGCATTGCGTCTTTCCATTTTGACTTCTCAGGACTGGTCAGTGCATCACGCACGGTTTCAGGTTCATGCAGGTTACTGTTGGCAACAGTCACCCACTCTCCATAACAATCAGGTTGTCTTGTGGTTCTTCCTGATCTTCGGATCTCAGGCTCTGCAGTTTCAGTGATGACTTGTTCTTTACTGTCAGTGTAATCAAATTCAACCAGATTGTACTCAATGTTCTGCTTTCCTGAGTCTGACTTCCCAGCGCCACAGACAGCTTCATTGAACATCACATCTCTACTGTAGAACACTTTGCTTTGTTTTGTGTCATACAGTCTATATCCTTTTGTTTCTGTTCCATATCCCAGCATAACACACTTTCTTGCCTTTGGGTCTAGCTTCTTTCTTTCATCCTTTGGTATGTGGGCATAGGCATCACATCCAAACACACGCAGATGGTCCACTTCGGGTTTCTCTCCTGTCCAGGCTTCAAACGGTGTCATGCCAGCTACAGCTTTTGTTGGACTCCGATTTCTCAGGTATACTGCTGTTGAGAGAGCTTCAGCCCAAAATCTCTGAGGCAGCTTTGCATCAGCGAGCATTGACCTCACTGTCTCAATCAGGGTTCTGTTCATCCTCTCTGCAACTCCATTCTGTTCGGGTGTCTTCGGAACAGTCAGTTCATGTCGCACTCCTGCTGTCTTCAGAAAGTCTTTGAACTCTGTTGAGGTGTATTCTCCTCCGTTATCTGTGCGTAGAACTTTTAGTTTCCTTCCAGTAATTGTTTCCACTTCTGCTTTCCATTGAACAAACTTGTTGAAGACTTCATCTTTGCGTTTCAGGACATACATCCACACATAGTGAGTTTTGTCATCAATGAACGTGAGAAAATATTCTGCTCCACTCAGTGACTTCTCATTAATTTTTCCACATACATCACAGTGCACTAGACCAAGTGGTTCTTTGGCTCGTGTTCTGCCATCAGTTGGAAATTTACTACGATGATGTTTGCCTTCAGCACACGACTCACAGAATTCTGTGTCTTTAAGCACATCATAGTTTAATCCTTCCACTAACTGTTCTTTGGCTAGCATCTTTAGATTCTGCACTCCGAGGTGCCCGAAGCGGCGATGCCAGACAGTTTCTTTCGTCTCCTTGTGCACGCTCTCAGTGGCAGCTGAATTTGCTTTCTCATGTTCTTTGCAACAAATGTAGTACAGACTCTCCACCTTTTTTGCAACTGCAATCTGCTTTCCATTGTCTTCCATCAAACTACACTCATCTTCCTTGAACTTCACAATCTTCCCTGACTGTGTTGCCATGGATACACTCAACAAGTTGTATGATAAGCGTGGAACATACAAGACATTGTTCAGCTTACACATTCGAGTTGTGTCAGCGAGAATCATCTCCAGCATTACAACACCTTGTCCTGTTGCTTGTACTGAGTATCCATCACCCAGTGTCACTTCTTGTGTTGACTGTAAGCTTCTAAATTCAACAAACATCTTCCTGTCATTGCACATGTGACAAGTAGCTCCAGAGTCCACTATCCAGCTCTTCAGTCTTTCACCAGACTTCACAGATAATGCTTGACTCACTACTAACCCAACACTTTCACTTTCTGAACTTGTTTTTCTTTTCACTTCAGCTTTGTTCATTTTTTGCTTTGAGCCTTTTTGAACATGCCTGTCTCCATTTTGTTCATTTCTGAACAGATCTCTGCAATTTCGTTTAATGTGTCCAAACTTTCCACAATGATGACATTTCGGACCTGTCCCTTTAAATCACATCACTGCTTGTATCAGCATCACGCTGCTTCATTTTGCGCTCTTCATGCAGCAATCGTTCTGTCACTACTTCCATTTTTGGAACATCAACACTTGCTTCTAATGCAGTAACTATCATATTAAATGACTCTGGCAGACTTGCTAGCAGATGAACTACGCGATCGTCGTCATCTATCGGATCTCCGATGATTGACAGCGCGTCAAACGTTTCTAACATAGTCTTAATATGATCTTGAACACACTCACCATCTTTCAGACGAAGTGCATGAAGTTTGCGTCTTAGTGCCAGTCTGTTTGCCCATGTTCTTGCTTGAAACTGATTGGCCAGCTTTTGCCAAACAGCAGAGGGATCCGTAGGGTCTCCTATTAGGTAAAGCAAGGACGGTTCGATCGATAGCACAATTGTAGATAAAGCGCGATTCTTCCGTAACACATACTTCTCAAAATCCTCCGGCTTTGAGCGGCTAGGACTGCCCGTGGTGCCGTCAACAATTCCCCACAAGCCATCTCTCATTAACGCCATCCGACATTGCACTCTCCAGGTTGGATAGTTAGAGCCATTCAGTGGAACAATCGCAATCTTCAATTCCGACATCTTTCCTCTTCAAAGTTTTCCGAAAACTATCTCACGGCTCTATTCAGCTTAGTCTGGGCCCATAACCTATTGGTTTCAATAATGAGAGTCGACACTGTGTTGAGAATAAATAGGCAATGGCATAGCCCTTTTACTAAAGATTACTTCTCAGGATTAAAGCAGGTTACATACAGCGCATCCAACCTAAGAGACGTTACAAACTAACTGACATAGAATGTTCTTTTAAATCAAACACATCAGTATTCTAACAGACTGATTGCCACACAGAATAAACAACTGAAAACACACAGGCTTAATATTAACTCAGGGATTATTCATTCTACTTAAAGTGTCATGTTTTCCAACAGATTGAGAGGGGTATAAAAATGTCAAAGCATGTCAAACTACCTCAAGGTGCCTGACAGGCCTCCGTCTCAGAGGGTTAAAACCCCTTTAAAAAATGTTATTCCAGAACCTATGACTACATCTTACAGACAATTATGACAGACAAGATATAACATTAATATATTTACGCTAATGAACATATGCAAGTGAAACTGATCACAGAATCGGAAAAATCATCAGAGCTCAGCTCACAGCAACCTCTATTCAGTTATTACAGTAAATCCCATCGGTTATGTGTTTTTTATGTGTAATCGCTAGCAATTACATTACACAACATTGCTCGAACACAAGATTAATTTGGGTCCTATTAATGTTGAAAAGCAGCATTAGCTTGACACAACATAACATCTTTACTCATCGTCGAATAAAGGTCGACGAGTAAGGATGTAATGTTGTGCCACCATGATTAAACATTAATAGTAGGCTACCCAAATTACTACGATGTTGATTGGTTAATACCAGGACCTTTATTTGCATGCAAACACACACGCACAAACACTCAGACTGTAGATGTAGTGCGAGCACTGGGCATGTCCCTCCTCCTTCTCCTCTCACACAAACACACACACACACGCACACACCCCTGTCCCTCCTCCATCTCCTCGCACTCAAACACACCAGGGGAGGAGAGAGAGGGGTGGACAGGAAGTCTCAGTGGCACAGGCCAATCCCAGAGATATCATCTGTCAGGTTACCGGAGTCGGGATGCGAACCCGGGTCGCTGGCTAGTGAGGACCCAGATGCAGATATAGATGCAGAACTTGGCTTTATTTAATCACCGTCAAACAGAGTCAAACAGAGGAAGGCAAGACGTTGATTTTAAACAGCAAAATCCAAAATAAGAAGTAGAATCCAAAAGCACAGAAGGTCTCCAAAAAGGGAATAATCCAAACGAAACATAAACTCCAAAAACGGGCAGTATAGTGGGATAGGTAAGGGATAATCCCTTACCTACCCCACTCCCACTCGTGCTATATTGCTTAAACATACAGTACATGATGTAGGGACTGTACACGTTGGTGGTGCATTGAACACCCTGTGACAAGGAGCGGTATGAAGCAGTTGACTGTATGTGCGTCGCCTACGTGAGAGTGAGTCACTCTGTGTTTGTAATCACATTCACTGAAAGACGAACTCGACCCGCCTATCGGACAGGTAGGTTGCTGTTTAGGATGACAAAGGGAAGAGACACCCTCTAAACATGCCACCATGAAACACTTAATGAAACACCTGCCTGAAATCTTAGCCTCAGGCTTATTAAAGAGTGTCAAGAATGGAATCATAGCATATAGCCTATCCACAATGTGTTATGGAGTTTGTGATTATGGACCAAGCCCATGGAGGCAGAGTAGGCTAACAGCGCGTGTATGACATGAAAGGAGTGTGACGGACCCTGGTGCAGGGTTACCATGGCCAACAAGCTCAGTCAGAGTCATTGGTCAAAGACACAAGGGTTTATTAAGGATTCAACATCATCAAGCAAACCAACACAAACATGCAGATAGGGGAGAAAAAATCCAATGCAAAAATGTATTATATAATGTAATTAATGATGTAAGACATGAAAAAGTTGCTGTTATGCCATATCTCCCTCTCTCTGTCCCTCAGTATGTTCAAATGTTTTAAATAATGGTTTTAAAAGTAATAACAGTAGTTATAGCATTGTTCCATATAAGTTTGTATCCCTATCTGTATTCAGGGTTAGTGACTTAGGGTTAGCTATCTAGCTAACAATCTAGTTTAGAGAACACCCCTTAACAGTTGGTACATGTCAACTAGTATTATAACGACTACAAGTACATAACTAGTCTCTGCATCAAATGTGTTAATGATAAAATAAAATGTTAATGTTACTGTCAAAATGTTAATGTTACCATCTGTAAGGTTGCACACTTAGCTATCCTAGATAGCGATAGCAAACGCCATCAAATTGCAAGGAGCTTAATATACTGTATCAATCTTGAACAAAGCGTCCCAAAAGGCCATTATGAACTTTTTTTTATTTTAATCTTTGTAGCATTTTGTGAATGGGCATCCTGCTCCTTACTACCCCAAGGTATGCATAAGGCACAACCTGAAAGCAATAACCGGTGATTTGATACAAAGCCATATTATTACATAAGGATCATCATTTTAGATGTATTAATGTCCAATATGGAATAGCAAAGATTATTGCTTTGCAGCAGTTGCAGCACCCTTGTTTTTGTCTTTTATGAATAAAAAAAGAAAACATTTTAAATGTATATATCCGTCTTTTGTCATTCATCTTTTTCACAAAAATATACAGAGAAAAATATGTGATTAATCATGATCAATCCACAGAAACCTGTGATTAATTTGATTAACATTTTTAATCATTTCACAGCCCTCATAATAAAACTAATTGGACTCAGATTGGTCAAGAGAGAACTTAGGTCATCTAGGTCATCAGGGCACCGTATAAGACAAATCACACATTAAACCTTTAGCCACTAGATAACTGTCTCTCTCTGGGCTAGCAGTGGCCTCTTAAAAAGAACAAAAAGAAAAAAGTTCGATTTAAAAAATCGCCCCTCCCCTTGACTGTTGATAAGACATGTTTGTGTGTTTCCTCTCACACAGAAATGTTCTGTGACGGCTTGACACACGTCCTGTACCTTGGGGTCTACAGCACTGGGAACTGAAGTAAGACAACAAACATTTAATTTTATTTCAAACACTTGTTGTAAGCAATATGTACTTTTTGATAAGCATAAACAAGAGGCAGTGATATTTTACGATCAAGAAATCTAAAAAAGTTGGAAAACCTGTTGAAGTAAGGGCATCATTTAGCACTGGCATCGTTAAGCACTGCTCTTAAAAGTGTTATTGTTGCAATTTACCTCAAAACATGCGTTCCATGCTCTACTCCCCCCTTTGTTTGTAATGCGACTAAATTGATAATATTCATGTTGTGAAGCAAGAAAAATTGGTGTCATACAAATCCTACCTGTTACCTGTTTGTTAGAATTTAACAAATTTGAGAATGTAGTTGCAATGGGTTGAATAAGATAAGAATGAAGGCATTATATGCATTTGATGACATGCAGGGTAATTTTACTCCATATACTGAAAGGCAACAGACAAATGGTCGTCGCCTCAACAGAGAGGATTTCCTGTGAAAAGGGTCTGTGGTCTGGTTACCATGGCTACATGGCCTTTCCTTCTGCTGCTTGCTGTTCTATTTTTTTTTTTAAACAACAGCGTGTATTTCCCAGAAATGACCGTGAGGTTTGAAGTGTACGTGCACAATGCAGCGTATCACAAATGCATCTTGTTTCCAACTCTGTTTCACTTTTGTGTTGGCCTGTTCAATTTATTTCAGTTTGTTATTTGTACGCTTGTGTTTTATTAATAATATTAATTGGAACTGTGCCTTGTCAATAAACTCAGCTAAACTTTACAGACATAGTACAGTAAAAACGTAGATATAGCTAGGTTCCCCTTTATCAGATACGTGATGTGCTGCTGTTCCTGTATGCTTCCATGTATAAATATATGTATGTACAGTATATACTGTATATATATTTATATATATACAAATTTGTATGCTCCTTATTACATATACAGTTTCATCAGTCAGATCATCATCAAATATACTGACTGACAGTCAACCACAAAAGTCTGAGAGCAGCAAAGCAGATAAGAATAATAGTATTAGAGCTTTGACTTAAGTGTTTCAAATACTTTTTGATCTGTTTTGTATTTCATCATTCTTGGCATAACAATACATAATTTATTGTTAATCCGTAGTATTGTTTCTTCTTCAGTTACTTCCAGTAGTTAAAAGGAGTCTGTTGTGTCAAGCATTCACTGGGCAGAGGCAGTCCTAGATTGAGGCAGAATTGCATGATGGTATAAACACACAAAATGTGACTGCTTGTGTTAGGCTACTAACTGTAAAAGTATTACCATAAAGTTGGTCCCTGAACTAGTTTACAGACTGCTTGCAGAATTGTGTGGATATATCCGTACATGATTCCTTTGTGAACACAGATAAGTCCTTGGTAAATGAATTAGTTAACTTTCAGAGAGAAATAATATTACTGATTACCATTTGTTAACTACAAGCCACAAGCTTATCTGTAGTTTTTAATAATAAAACTTATTGGAGGGAGATTTGTCAAGAGAAAGCTCAGGCCTTCTTAGCAGTCTCATCAGCGCACTGGACAGATCACAGATTAAACCTTCTGCCTCTAGATAACTGTCCCTCTTGGGCTAGCAGTGGCTTCTTTACATAACATATTCAAGAGAACTGAAGAACCTATTCAAAAACCAACATGTGTGCTTAAGATGACTTAATATCCACACTATTTAAGTAAGAAGTTGTATCACACCATAGCCGTACTTGTTACATAACTATTTGTTTAATGGAAAAAGTTGAAGTCCACAAAGTCTGGGCTAGCAGTGGCCTCTCAAAAAAAAAAAAAAAAAAAAGTTGGATTCAACAAATCACCCCTCCCCTTGACTGTTGATACGAAACGTTAGCGTGTTTCATCTCACACAGAAATGTTCTGTGAGGGTTTGACACACGTCCTGAACCTCTGAGTCTTCAGCTCTGGAAACTGAAGTAAGACAACAAACATTTCAATCTATTTCAAACTAAAAATATGTACTTTTTGACAAACATAAACAATAGGCAGTGGTATTATTTAGAATAATATCTAAAAAAGTTGGCAAACCTGTTGAAGTAAGGGCATCATTTAGCACAATAGCAGTGTTATTGTTGCAAATTACCCCAAAACATGTGTTCTATGCTCCACTCCCCCTCTATAAGTGTATGGCGACTAAATGGATGATATTTATGTTGTGAAGCAAGAAAAATTGGTGTCATACAAATGCATTTTGTTTCACTCTCTGTTCCACTTCTGTTTTACTGTTCTATTTTAATTGGAACTGTGCCTTGCAAATAAACTCAGCTAAACTTAGCAGACATAGTATAGTACAAACATATTTGTAGCTGGTTGCGAAGGGTTAAATACTATAAGAATTTAGGCATTACATGCATTTGATGACCTGCAGGGTAATTTTCTCCATATGCTCAAAGGCAACAGACAAACTGTCGTCGCCTCAACAAAGAGGATTTCCTGCTGCTTACCTTGAAAAGAGTCTGTGGTCAGGTTACCATGGCTACGGAGCCTTTTTGTGACCTGCTATACATTCTGAGTTTGCACAATAACATGCAAAAGCCAACTGCTGTGTTTTCTTGCTTGGCTATGCTAGTCAAACCATTAATGTTTCTACTTATTATTACATCGCAATGATACTTTTACTCAAGGACAGCTTTTGCCTCCGCTAACCACCTCAGCATTGCATAGACTATTAACCATGTTATCCATATTTACTTTTGGTTATGATTTGTTAAGTTTAATTGAGGGCTTTTGTCTAAGTTTGGCTACTTGGGCCATTGCAGTCAGCATCAAACTGTTTCAATAGTGGTTTAATTTCACAACAGTAACAAACTTGGGGGCTTAGGGGCGTAGTGTTGTTACCTGGCTGTCACCAATGATGGCAGTTTAGGAAGATGTGGATGCTGCTATGCGGAGTACTTTATCTGCTTGCGGTGACTACAGTTGTTGTCAAGTGGGGGAGGCGCAAGGACTCTTGCGGTCTTGCAGAATTAAAGCCTAAATGTAGTTTTCAAAGTTACAGAACGCTTTTAATTGATATTTGGTGCCATAGTTAATAGCTTAAAAGTTAATTTGTAATGGATGAAGTATATGAACTTAATGGATATGGTGATGACGAGCAATGTTTCCACAGCCATCAGCATTTGTGAACAACTGTCACGTTATAAGAGAGACAATTTGGTTAATAAACAGCAATTTGATCAACAGAGAAAAATCTGCACCTTTTACACTGCAGGAGGACAGTCAGTGGTCCCTTCATCAGGTACAACTTTCTAAGATGTTGTGTTATCATAAAGAGTGAAAAGCCTAATTAATATAGTAAAAACACATTTTGGATTGCTAAAATTAAATGGGTGTATAATTCAGCTATTATTTCATACTGAATACAAAAAAAGAAGCTGTTTGTCAAAGGTGCCTGAAACTTCAACGGCATGTATTTCCAAGAAATGGCTGTGAGGTTTAAAGTGTACATGCACAATGCAAGACATATATATATATATATATATACACATATATGAGAATATCAGCTGGCTGATAATGGAGCACCTGGCTATATGTTTGTACTGTACTATGTCTGTAAAAGTCTAGTTGAGTTTATTTATAAGGCACAGTTCAAATTAACATAGAACACAAGAGTAAACAAACAAACTGTAATAAATGTGAACAGGCCAACAGGCAAGTCCAAATTGCATTGTATTTCATGAAGCAGAAAACAAGCAATTACGAAGGTTTTGACAAGACCCCAGTCAAGTCAATGGAGAAATTGCCTCTAAAAATATCCTTTGTGAAGTCAAACGGTGTAAAATAAACGTGTTATTATTGCATTTCTAGTGAGAAATCAATGTCAAAATTGAACAATTTAACAGAAAAACAGTATTTCATGAAGCAGAAAATACGCAATTACAAACATTTTGGTACCATTGATTTAATAGGAAACGATCAATCCAATATGGCGGACAAAGACGGATTGAGCGCTTCAGAGTTCAGAGTTTTGTATAGTGGTGGCCAAAATTATTAGAACACTAGACATATTTAAGAGTTTTCAGTTGTTTTTGTTGAATTGGCCATTAAAGGCACCCAGTGCAACTTTCGAGGCTTAAAAATAAACATTCAATTTCTAGTCTTTTTTACACGTAGTAAGTTTCAATAACTCCATACCATTACATACCGACATTCAAGCAGCAAAGATGAGACGTCGTTGTGTGGTGAGAACTGATAGAAAATCGATAACAACAACAATCGCCGCCATTTTCTTTATTTTTTGGTAACCTACAATAAATAAAGCAGGTTCCAGTCAATGGAAAAATGGTTTCTCCCCAACTGCGATTGTTGTTGTTTACGATTTTCTATCAGTTCTCACCACACAACGACGTCTCATCTTTGCTCCTTGAATGTCGATATGTAATGGTATGGAGTTATTGAAACTTACTACATGCAAAAAAGACTAGAAATTGAATGTTTATTTTTCATTGAATGTTTACATAAAGTTGCACTGGGTGCCTTTAAAATACCCTAAAAACTAATGAAATATCTACAAAGTCATCATTATGATTTATAAACCATAGAAAAGAGCCATCATATTGAGATTTAGGTCATTTTCCGTACAAAAACAAGATAGGCCTATTTCACTGTCAATGTCACACTATCATGTTCCTGCACAGAAGAAGCCAAATTACTTGTGTAATCATTGTCAGGTGTTATTGTGGTTAAATTGATGATGAGTCTTAGGACACAGCTCGGCGATTATTTTGAATGTACAAGGTCTATCCTGCTCATTAAGTGATTGGTAACATCAGGGTTTTGTCACTGAGGCCACACCACCAAATGGTATAGATCCAAAGCCTCTAGAAGCAGTCTTGAAGCACATGTTGCTCTTTGAACATGGCTAAGGTGAAGAAGGAGCTAACGAGTGAGCAACGGGTTCGAATAAAGGCTTTTTTTGATACTGGCTGGAGTTACTGCCGCATAGCCAAGGACTTGAGATGCAGTCCAAGCACTGTACAGTACACTTTAGACCACCATGGCACCAGAACCGAAAGAAACTCTCAGACACACAAAAATAAACTCTCAGACACACAAGTGAAGCATCTCAAAATTCTCAGTCTTCAAGACCGAAGAAAGACTTAACAAGAACTGTGTGACGAGATCAATATCACAATGACTAATGGCGCAACAGTGTCTTCCAGAACGGTCCATCGGAAACTGGGAGAAGAATGACTTTTTGGCAGAAAAGCAGCAAAGAAACATCACTGAAAGACAACAATTGAGTGTAACGCCTGAAATTTGCAAAAGAACACAAGAAATGGACAAAAAAATAATGGTTTGGTATTGGAAAGTGTTGTGTACTGATGAGTCCAGGTTTGAATAGTTAATCAACAAGCAAAGCGTGTATGTTCCACAAAGTGAGGGGGAGAGATATAAAAATTAGTGTCTCTTGCCAACAGTTAAACAAGGAGGGGGTAGTATTATAGTGTGGGGTGCAATTTAAGCCTCAGGAACAGGTGACTTTGGCTAAATTGATGGCATCATAGATACAAAAGTATACCACAACATTCTGGTGAGGCACAGAGTTCCTTCATGGAGACGTCTTATTGGGCCTGGATTTATTTTCCAAGAGGACAACAATGACCCTAAACATTATTTTAACTATTGCCGGATCTACCTGCGACAAGGAATCTGCTGGAACATTGAAAATGATGGACTGGCCCTCTCAAAGTCCGGACTTCAAACCCATCAAGCAAATTCGGGGCAAGTTGGAAAATAAACTCGACATATCTATTGTAAATTCCAAGGAAAGCCTTTGGCTTGACTTGCAGAAGGCATGGGATAACATAAGTGTTGAAGTTCTCAAGAAATATATTGACTCTATGCCAGAGAGATGTGCTGCGGCAATTGCTGCAAAAGGTGGATGTACCACATATTAAAGTTAAAAGTGGATACAAAAAGTAGGACTCACTTCATCTGATATTTGTTGTAATCAGAACAGCCATCTTCATGTTTCATGAACATTTTGAAATTAAATCATGTTTTGGAGCCAAAAAAAAAAGGTAATTATTCTCAGATCTGTCAGGTGTTCTAATAATTTTGGCCACCACTGTATATTCAGACTTCGTTTTGTATATATATTCAGACTTTTGCATATATATTCAGACTTTTGATTATAAATCTGTCTGTCTATATGTATCCGTCCTTGTATTTTTAAATTCTCATGTGAGACACATTTGAGGATGGTGCTGTCAAGCTAAAAAGGCACCGGATGCCTAAAAGAGCCCGGGTGATGTAATGTTGACTTTCGAACGACTCTTGAGTGACAGTTGCTATGCCAACGCCAATACGTCACCCTAACGCGATTTACTTCAGAGCATCTTGCATTGTACTTTGCTACCTGAGACCAGCTTGCTTGTATTTGACCTACAATAAACCAACCAAAACAACCATGTGCTTGATGTTTGACTTTGGTAGGAAAGTGGTTGATTCGCTAGTTGGTTATAGTATCAAAGTAAGCACATTTCATTAGCTAGCTCGTGCTAGTGTAACGAGCTATCTTGTTAGCTTGAAGCTATTCATCTGTTGTTGTGCTTAAATTAAGAAAGTCCTTAATGTGTTGTGATTTTAAGACATATCTGACGGCACCCACAATTAAATTTGAACAAAACAGGGCATTGTTTGCACAACATTTTACTACAGAACAACGGGGGCTTGCTAGCGGACATTGCTAACTTACAGGTTACCAGCAGGCAGGTGTAGCTAAAACTTTTTATTCGCTTAATATTGTGCCTAAACGGATACTATGTACCCCGACACTTTTTGGCTATCAGTCAGAGAGTCTCAAGAGTAGTTCGAAAGCCATCAGCTACGTTTTAGTCGCTTAATATTGTCGCACAAAAGGAGGAATTGCTATTAGCAATATAGATGCTAGCGCGCGAAACCTGTTGATGTGTGCTTACTTACAAAAGACCGGCAGCCAATATTAAGCGTGTAAAAAGTACCTGATGGCTTTCGAACAACTCTTGAGACTCTCTGACTGATAGCTAAAAAGCGTCCGGGTGCGTAGTGTCCGTTAAGGCACAATATTAAGCGACTTAAAAGTAGCTGATGGCTTTCGAACGACTCTGAGACTTAAAGCTAATAAGCGCCCGGCCTACGTGGTGACCGGGTTACGTAATGCTAACGTTGGCATAGAAACTGTCACTCAAGAGGCGTTCGAAAGTCAACATTACGTCACCCGGGCTCTTTTTGGCATCCGGTGCCTTTTTAGCTTGACAGTACCAAAACTAGTTGCCTATAAAACCATACCTCAAAAAGTGTAAAATTGTTGCATAATGTTACTTTAAATAAGGTGTTCATTTTCATCTTGATTTTCATTCTACTTCCTCTTACTTTTCATTCCGGGGCTTTCCCTGCTTCTGTCAACACATCTGTTAATGGGGTAGCAGAAGTCGACCCACAGATCTGATTGGTCCACATGGCTGCTTTTTTAAAAGTCAAAACTTCATTAATTTGTATCAGAGAGACTGCTTTATGTCAGTATTTCTTTCTCTCTTTTTGTCTTTATTTGTTGATTTATTCATTTGTAGATACACAGACCCTTGTCTCCAGTGCCCAGCTGTGTGTCTGAAGAGTGACCGGTCCTTTGCAGACCATCTTAATTTAAGCAGGTGAGCTGTCAGCAATTTTATTTTACAGTTTGCGTTTTAGAAATGCACAGACGATAAACAGTGGATAACTGTGTGTGTGTGTGTGTGTGTGTGTGTGTGTGTGTGTGTGTGAGAGAGAGAGAGAGAGAGAGAGAGAGAGATTCTGTGTGGGTGTATGGAGAGACATGACACACTAGCCTTAGTAAGTGATAGGGAAATGTCTTGGCCTAATCTATTATTTGACTTAGGAAGTTGTCTGTGACAGTGTCTGTGACAGTGTCTGTGACAGTGTCTGTGTCCGTGACAATTCCTGTCCAAAGTAACCCCTTGCTTATCTCTACTGTAGCATGACGCAGAGAAGCTAGTCTAGGAAGAGGGAGTCGGATTTGTCCGACTTGAATGAAATGCTCAGTCAGTTGTGAACGAAAGTTGTCCAGGATGTAAACACACATTAATGATATTGACAACAATGACATATTGCACTGTAATGAGACTGAGGCTGGAGAAGAAATGTCAAACCACACCAGCGCATTTAACTCAAAATATTCTTGGCCGCAACGGAATGTCGAAAGAGATTGCATTCAACTTGGTCAAAACTCATCAGCATAAACATGGCTTGCGACCTTCAATATCTAATGCATTCCCCATTCATGTAGCCTACTAGGTTTGAGGACAGCCTCGTGTTCCCCAAATGGTTTCATTTATTTGTCCACTCTCTCCTGTTGATCTAATGCTCAGCCAAACAGGCCTTCACTCACCTGTTACCCATGTAATGGTAGGTTTGAGAACCTACGATATACTGGATTTAGGATCTCCTACCCTATAAATTGGAGTGGCGTAGTCTATGTTTGGGCCTTGTGCCTTCTCTCCTTGAATAGGTAAAGCCACGCAGTGTGAGTACTGGTGCTTTCTGGTAAAAAATATGTACTGGCTAGAAGCGTGAGGAGGAATTCTACTCCAGTTCTGTTGCTAGATCCTCTCTAGGCATATTCATTTGACAGCTGTGAGTGCTACTAGCAGTGAATGATGTCACATGCTCTACAGGTCCTTGTCACAGTCATCAAGTTACTGCACTGAGGAAAGACACGCTATTTGGGAAGTGTTACAAAACCATTGATATAAAGAAATGGTAACATAACATAAAAGTAGCCAAGAGAAAATGGTGACGGTGAAAAGTAAATATATTTATAAACAAACCAAGAGTTAACGGATGGAGAAGGTGGTGATGAAAATAACTAGTAACAAAAGAGAAAGCAAACACTCACACTGTCTGCGTGGAAATAAAAAGGAGATATAAGCTACTCGTGTTAAACAAAAGGACATAGAAATGTGGTGAGTCTTCCGGGAAAACTTCCTCCTACTCTAGGCTTGAACTGATCTTAAAGCGTGCCAAAAAACCCACCACCAAAAACAACCAACGCACATAAAGCAAAATGTTAACTCTAGATTAAACTGCGTCCAAACGAAACTCTGTTAACAACGATGATAAAGCAGGGCGCCAGCGGAGTGCCGTGCAGCAGGCCCAACGAAACTGGAAGCTTAGACAGGGTGTGGCTGGATGAACGGGGGAGAGCCAAAGAGCCAGGGAGAGCGATGAACGTGAAATGGGTGTCTTGTATAGGTGAAGTTCAACCAACACCTGCAACCCAATCAGACACCAGGTCACCTGTAGAGGGGGACAGAGAACAAGCACACAGACGGGCACAATACGGCTCCCCACGTAACAGGAAGTCAGACTGACAGCAGACTGTGTAGCTCACTAAGCAGAAAACCTGAAACAGAAATCTACCAAACATGGTGTTAGAATTGACTGCACCTCACAGACTCCCTCACAGGATGCAGCTTTACGTCAGCGCTGTCTTTGACTACTAATCTACAAGATAACCGATTTAGTTTACATCGCCTATCCACTTTAAAGGGTATTGTATACAGCATCTTTTCAAAACATCTAATAATTTTTTAATGTGTTCTGTCAAAAACAGAATACCAGCTAAGACGGATAGACAGTTTCTCTAAGGCATGGACCAAAATAAGTCGTAAAACCTAGTAAGCTCTCAGACACGAGTCATAAGAAGGTCTTCAAACCTATTTAGACCTTGTAATGTCACTCTGGAGGTGAGCCCACAATCTCATATGACCTCTAAGGTTACAGGCATCAAGTCTGCAAATCATTTGTATAATGTCATTATATGCAGTGACTAAGATATTAGCAACGGTATTTACTTCAAGTCAGGGACACCATGTTCTATAAAGCAGAGGCTACAACTTATATGAAGAACGTAACAGCCCGAGTTGATGACACATTATATTCGAATAACACACACTGACTATGGCTTAGGCTGAAACGTATCTGTGGACAAACTGGTAAATAAATTACTAATTACACAAGCTTGAGTGAGTTTTTTTTCTACTTTAATATAGCAGTCTTTTTCACTCGCACCCAAAATTGCCTTTATTTTGGAAGTAGAGCGCGCCTTTCCTTACAAACATTATATTAGAGAGTGAAAGGAGTATGAGACCCAACAGTCATGTTAACACAGTTTACACCACTGTACTGCAGCAGGTGCAATGTTGCCCTATGTCTCAGCCCAAGCAGGAACTGTTTTCAAAAGTACCACTGCACTTAATCTGTGCAAACCCCATAAACTCATGAACATCCAAACACAACCGAACACATAAAAACATGAATTAATTAATTAATTAATTCATTATTATAATAAAACTGCTTTATTTGGAGACTAAACCTGCACAATTGAATTGTTTTTGTTGATATTATACTGTGCAAAATGGCACAATCTGATAATTCACTGGGTATATGTGACGGCCAAAGATTGCATTGTGTGGATATAGCCTACTGCAGTTGAAATCAGTAGTATTTATTAGCCAGATCTCCTTTTTAAAAGGTAAAAAATAAAACATTTGGAACACGTTGGGTATCCAAGTGGCCAATGGAGAGTCTCTCTGGTCTTAGCCTTACTAAAACTTTTGCAGAATCTATGTTATTTGTGCTATTTCTGTGGTAGAGTTGTAGTGAACGAGTTGCTAAATGAATTCAGTGGCATATTTTTCCATGGTATCATTGCTATCATGGTGGTATCCACTGTGTAATCTGGAATACATTGTAGGCGAAGATATACACCTACATTTCTTCTTTGGTTTATTACAATGAACTCAGTCATGATGTTACTGACATTCTTAAAAGTTTTACCAATCCATAGACACCAAGATTATTCATATCGGCCTGATAGTTGTGGAGCTATTCTTGATTTATTTTGGGTATGTACTGTATGTTTAGGCGAGACGCAAAGAGAGACAAAGAACAGTAGGTCAAAGTAATGCATATGATGTGTTTCTGTTGCAGAACAGACATGTAAATGTACTATCACTTAGGAGTACAAAATGTTTACTGCCTGTTTACAACCCCAATGTTCCCTGTATTGGTAAGACCATACTACAACATAATCATTTATTGGAGACACGCCATCAATATTAAGAAATAACTCAAAATCAATCCCTTACATTTTCTCAGTCCTGGTTTCATTTATCACTCTCCTCCATGGCCATATCTTAGGCAGGATGAGAGAAGAAATACTGTTGAGACACAAAACTGTCAGTTAAACATGTGAAATGTTTTATAATCATATGTTTTAATCAAAGAAAATGAATCAATCAAAGAAATCTTTCTCTTCCTCGTTCCCACCTACAACGTCTTTTTCTGTCTCTTGCCACCTTTCCAAAAATGTACTTACTGAGAATACCAAACTAGCTGCTTCTTACAGCCAGCTGAAATGATGATTAATTCTCCACTAAGTGCTTCATACTGCAAATGAAAGGCCCCAAGACTTCAGTTATTTCAAATGCATTCCACCTGGTAAAATAAACACAAATCTGTGCTTCTCTGACACAGGATGGCATGGTATCAAATCCCTGTAATGCTAAAAAGTGTCTTGAGATGCCATATTACACTTCAACAGTAGAGGGAACACACAGTCTACATTGTAAAGACTTGAAGTGGGTTTGTTTGAAAAGTAGTGCTGTCAAACGATTAATCGCTATTCATTATCTATTCTAAATGTCCCTTCAATCATTTTTTTCCATCATTTTTATTTTTATTTTATTTTTATTTTATTTTAATGCTCTTATCAACATGGATTGGCTTGCTTTAGGCAATGTTTTATTTTATTGAAAATCAACATTGCCAAACAGGGCGGTACAAAATGAAATTATAAAGTGCACATTTCAGATAAACAAGGACTCTAACTGCCTATAGTGCAGTTAACCCATGGCTTAATACTCTCTTTTTTCAAGTTTGCTTTGAACATAGAAGTCAGGCCTCTTATTTCAAAAACAATGAATCGTAACAGTTAGGTTACCAATAAAAGGTAAGCCTACTTCTTCTGTATGGCGTCAGATTAGTGCCAAAACTCACATGCGCAACAAACGTCTATTCGAGCAACTTTCAGATTTTCGCAAGCATGAATTTCGTCTGCGCACTTCATTTTAGCAGCTGCAAGAGAGGAAATGTAACCACTGCAAGCGCAGAGACTGACATACTTGGTCTACTGCTCAAATTTATTATGCGCTCGTGCGAAATCTGCTCGCTCGAGTTCATAGTTTTGGCAATGTGTGGACGGGAACCAAAGGAGGATGGGATCTTCTCTGATTGGTCCTGATTTGACAGCTGGAGAAGCATATTCTCATCTATTGTTTACCAAACCTCATTGAGTACGGTAGCTTCATATATCTTTGTATGGTGAAGACTGATATTTAATGGCAAATCGAAGTAACGGTACCCATTAAACCTGTTTTGATAACATACTAGGGGTGATTGGGCATTTGACCCACGATTACTTTTCCAGGAAAAAGAGTCAGTTTTCGTGATCTAGTTGCTAGCTAGCTTTAGACTCCTGCGCTAGCAAGAAGCCTTTGCTTGCTAACTGTTGTAGCTAGCTCTTGCTGCAAAGTATTCAAAGTTGACTTCAATATTTTAATGTAATTTATTCCCTGATCAGGGCGTTTTCCCTGCTTTCAACACTGCTCGCTACAACAGTTCCACAAGGCTCCTTGCTAGCGCAGGAATCATCTGAGACAGCCAGCGGAGCTCTAGAATCTTAGATCAGCAGTAGACTAGCTAGCAGCTAAACAATACAATGCAATAACATGACAGGAAAAGCCACATTCGCAATTACATGGGCTAACTGTAAGTAATATGAAACAAATTCAATAAAATAAACTTTGTGACATAAATTTTACTGTTGTTTACTGTGTAGTGCTTAACACTTGATTATAGCAGCAAGCTTAAAGATAGCTAGTAGCAAACCATGTTACCAACTGGCAGCTTTAATGGGTGCCATTACTTCGGTTCGTCACTAAATATCAGTTGTCATATGGAGCTAAAAAGTTAGGCTAGTTCCATGGCAACGTTCTGAAACATATTCCTTCCCATTATTAAAGCACATAACAGCCTGCTGTTCCGAAATTGTGAGAACAGCAGCGTGAACCACTATAGCCCACATGCACAACCCAATGAGTTGAACACACAATCATAAACATATAAATGCATTCATTTCACAAGCATGAACTTTAATTCATATTATAGGCCCACACACATGGCATTTGCAGCGCGATGATAAAAAAACTTGTATGATAACCAACGCATGCATGCCTTGTCAGTGCTTGTAATGTCCTGCGACAATCTGCCGGTGATATCCTTCGCAGGAATAGTTCCCCATATTCCAAACCAGAGTAGGCTAAATTAACAAATATTGCCTAGGAAAAGTGATATGCGTGATAGCCAAGTGAGCGTCTCCGCTGCTGTGTGTGTTTTGTGCAACTTAAACTAGTTTGAGTGACGTGACTATAAGAGAGAGTCTGCAAAGCCTCAACGCTCAGGACCAATCAGAGAAGAGCCCGTCTTCCATTAGCTCCCGCCCACACAGTGCCAAAAGTCCTTCACCTGCGCAAGCAAAATCAGCCTCCACGCGAGCAGGTAAAGTCTTTACGCGAGCATATGAGAAATTCGAGAGAGAGCATGTCAGTCTCTGCGCTCTCAGTGGTTGAATTTTGAAGCTCGCTTCTTTTGCACAACACAACTTTTAAAGGTAAACTTTCTATTCAGAAGCTTTTTATCATCCATTTCTCCGTATCGCGCTCACCATTCATTCAAACGTAAAGTTAGCCTACTACACAGTGTGCGAGGCCAAAAAGAATGTTAATCTAAAAAAAACTAAAAAACACGCGATACAAATTGTTACAGCGTTAAAATGGGTTGACGTTAACGCCATTAATAACGTGTTAAACTGACAGCACTAGTGAAAAGTTATGAAATACGCAGTATAATTACACAGTGATGAAAACTTTAAATAGCATGAGTGAGGTGTCTCACTATGGGATACGCCCAGCCACTATTCCTCAGAAGCCTTATATCACTATGCCAGCCCCTTTGGCTGGCACCTGTGATGCGTGGCAGACCCGCCTTCCTATATATAGGGATACACAGCGTCACTTAGTCATTCAAAAAACAAGCAAACCTCTTCTCGCTTTGCACAGCAAGGAGGGTCATGCAGTGAGACACCTCACTCATGCAGAACCAGGGTTATGCAAATAACCTAAAGTTCTCTTTCAAGCATTCGTTTCGGTGTCTCACTATGGGATAACGTAGCTCCTGTATTTCACAAAAGCCTGTCTCAATGCCTACTGCCAACCTACAAGGGCTGAGAGCCCGAAGGGCCCGACCTAGATGCACCAACCCCAAGCACTGCATGCGCTAGGGGTGTTGCCGTGACATCAAGTTTGTAAAATCTGACGCAAGTTTGGTAGGAAGACCACCCTGCTGACCTACAAACAACGTCCAAAGACACACCCTCAAACAAGGCCCACAATGTTGCTAGACCCCTTGTAGAATATGCACGCAAACCAGCCGGTGCCGACAGGCCCTTGCTGGAATAAGCTAAACAAATAGCATTCACAATCCAGTGTGAAAGCCGCTCCTTAGAAATAGGCTTACCCGTATAGGGCTTGCCCATGACAGGAAAAGCTGAGTTGCGCTCCTTTCATGAATCGAACAACTAGTGGGTGTTGGACCACTGATTTGCCCCCAATAACAACGTGGCATGCAGAGTTCTCGGCCAAAAACACATTAATGGTCGAGAAGGCTCTGCCCTTGTCTATTAGATCTTGTAGGAAAGATAGAATCGTCGTGGTGGAACATTGATACGGAATCTCGCGCGTATTTGCGCACCATCGTTCGAACACTGAACATTTGCATCCATAGAGCGTCCTCGTCGAGGCAGCTCTTGCACTTTGCATAGTTTAGGGGGTAAACCTGTTGCATTTAAATTGTTCCATTCAACGGCCAAGCCCTAGCGCTAGCCTCTCTGGGTTGGGGTAAAATATCTCCCGTTTAGTGCCCAGCCCTTGTGTGTGCCTCCCCAACCAAGACTTTGGTCTGGCGGAGCTATTCTGACAGCGCTTTTCATTAACAGTGTGGTAATTTCCCCTTTTAATATTTCGGCTGCTTCTCCCCACGCATGTGAATAAATAATTCCCCTCAACAGGGGAGGAGTAGTGCGAAACACCAAAGTGGCTGGACCCAGGAGACCAAATTGGTTCAATTGAAGCCAGCTGGCTGCCCTATTTTAAGGGCACCTCATGTTCATGAGGGAAGACTTTCTTGAGATGGCCATGGGAGAACTTTGGAAACAAGCATGAGAGGCTATAAGAATCTGAAAACACTTACCTGCTGTGAGGCTAAGTGGAATTGTATCTAGCTGTGTGGATAATTACCTGTCGGACTTAAAAGTGTATTATTTAGTTTGCATTTATTTCATGAACTGTCACCATTTTCTGATTTGTTTATACTTATCTTTTCTATTTTGTTATACTAAATCTTGTTATTTGTACCCCTGTATGTGAATTTGTACTGCTAGTTCTGCTGGCATTTCCATTTAGTTTTCAGACTGCTGTTGCTGATCTGCCTTCGACTCTTGCCTTTTTTCCCCCCTATGGCTACATGCAATCGTTTTGTTGCATTTGCTGCACGTCACGTTGTTTTGCATATTTTTGTGCGAAATGCAGCCACACTTTTGACCGTTTACCTTTCCGCATTTGTTCTGTTAAATTGATGGCTAGCTCTGTTTGTGATTGCTCTGTGAAATGCTACCTGCTCTTCGCTGTCATAAGGCTGTTGCTATGTTATCACCAGTGAGTGTGAGCGTTACAGGCCAAAGTTTACATTGGGAGATGGGGCAATTTTAAATGTGCCCCACAAAATCTGCCTAGCAACCCAAACAATTATTCATACAGATCGTACTCAGACAGATCTACGCCACTGACAGTACTGCTCGTTAGCTATCACTAGTTTTGTACAGTTTTGGAACCAGCCTCCATGTTTCAAGTTGCAGCCTGAAATAATTCCAGTTTATTAGACAATATTTTACGTAAGTTATGTTTATTTAGCAGCATGATTTGTTGCTGTTATTTATTTCAATCGTCTCTGGCACTGAAAGGAAGCACCGAATTCTAAGTTGCATTTCGGTCTGGGTAGGTACCTGTTGTATTGGAACCGGTTCTCAGTACCCAACACTAGAACCATTCAACTACAATTAGTATCTTTTAATACAGTTTTCCTCTGTGTATTTTTTGCCGCAGCTGAGAAAGTATGAATATAAGTCCTGAATACCGTCTTTGACTCTTTACATTAATGGAAACAATGGACTTCATAGAAAAATAAGTGAACTTTATTCCCCTCAAACACACCATGACATTTGTACTTCTAGGCTATCTAGGCAGTTGTCTTCATAACCTCTGGTTGGATGCTATCCTTAAGCAGATGGGTCCCCCCTTATGTGCCGTGGTTCTGCTTAAGGTTTCTTCCTGCCCAACAGGGAGTTTTTCCTTGCCCCTGTTGCCATTGTGCATGCACTAAGGGGGTTCAGGCTCTGGGCTCTGTTAAGCGCCTAGAGGCAATTGTATTGTTATGGCGCTATACAAATAAAATTGAATTGAATTGAATTGAATTGAATCTATCAACAGTGTTTCCTTGAACCCATGACAACCCATATTATGGTTACAAGTAAACCAAAGAGTGGCTAAACAAAAGGGCTTCTCTTCCCATCATCTTGCATTGAGGAAAACATAATTGCATGACCCTTGTAATGTTCCTGGCCAATGAAATTCTGCCACCTACTGGATGCTTGTGATGGAACAGCCACAGCTTATGGTTTCTTGAAAACAAGTTGTGTTGCAAATCGTAAGACACATTTTTTTTCTTTTTTGAAAGCTGCCCAAAATCACGTGATAAGATTACGCTCATGAGCACTCAGAGCAAAAGTAACAAATGCAAATGATGTTTGACAAATGACTATTGCAATTAGTTCTTTGCACTTTTACAGATCAGAATATACAGTAGAAATCTCCAAAATCAAGTTTTGAATAAGATTGCAATTAGTGTTTCTGTGTTATAGTTTGCCATTTACAAAAGCAAAGCATACTCTGCACATATTTTTATTTAAGAGCATTCTACCTTCTTAATCATGTATTGTGTACTATCACCTCTTATTTAACACGTACATAGACATAAGCACACACACACACACACACACACACACACACACACACACACAAACACTCACACACACACACACAAGTAAAGAGTAGAATTTCATTGTGAAAAATCAATTATGCTTTTAACAATTGCTCATGACAATTATTTCTTTTCATTATGAACATGAACTATCCCCTCAACATCTGGTCTTTTTGAAAGCTTGCCCAGCCTGATCCCAAGCATCCAGTTCGTAGCGGACCTTACAATGACCACAACTCCGAGGGAAGTGCTGAGGAACACTCTGGACATCCTCACGGAGGCCGAATTTAAGAGGTTTAAGCATGACCTTGGGGACCAGGGACAAATCGCATGGGGGAAGCTGGAGAAGGCTGACACAGATGACACTGTGGACTTGATGATAAAGGTGTTCAGCACGAGAGCTGGGGACATCATGCTGTCCATCTTGAAAAAGATCAAACACAACCAGTTGGCCTTGGACTTGGAGAGAGATCTGGGAAGATGTGAGTGTGTAGTTTACAGGAAGACCCACATGTATTCATCATATCTGTTTCTCTCTCTCTCTTTGACTTTCTCTCCGCTTACTTTCTCTGTGACTCTTTCTCTTCCATTTCATCTCTCTCCTTTTCTTTCTCACCACTTTTTCTCTCATCAATTTACTCTTTCTGTCTCTTCCCTCTGTCTGTATGGGTATCTTTCTGTCTCTTCGTTCTCTCTGTATCTTTCTCTTTCATCTCTCTCACGCTCTCTCTGACCCCCATTCTCTCCAACTTTCACTTCAAATGTATTTCTCTGCTCTTTCTTTCTACCCGTCTCACTTTCCCTAACTCTCCATAACTCTCTTTTCTATCTGCCCCCAAGTTTGAGAATTATTCACATTACAGATAAATAGGCTAGCACATAGTATATAGATGTATCATGAGTAGGGTAGAATAAGTGCATCATTTTGTGGTGGAGGTGGGTACGTGTAATCTGACGGTTTCTGCAAGTAGATCAGATGGAGAGGCTACAGTAGCATCCCATAGCGGAGACAGTCAAGGAGGGGAAGGACAGAAAAGAGACAAAGTGTGTGGGCAAAGCTCAGTTGCCAGATATGCGTGTATGTACTACTTAAGGGTTATGGTGATGAAGAACAATGTTTTCACATTCATTGTCATTTGCGGGCAAATGTCCCTCGATAAGAGAAAGAAAGATTTGGAAGTAAACATACATTTCATGAACAAATAAAGACATACATTCAGAAAACAATTAATAGTAGGCAATATGACCACTTTATCAGTATGAATCATATGTTCAGTTATGGTTCGCTGACATGGTTCATGGGAATTTAGTTATAGCAAGGGTGGTAAGGTACAACAATAGGTCACAACTGGCTGGCGTCATCTTCAACAAGCACTACACAATATCTAATGCAGCACCTATTTGTGGGAAGAATAATCTGAATTCATTGTATCTGTTTCTCCTGACACTATTTCTCTCTCTCTTGCTGTCTCTTTCGCTACATCTCTGCCTACTTTCTCTCTGGCTCTTTTTGTTTTATTTGATCTCTTTTCTCCACCTTTTTTTCTGCTCAATTTTATCTCTCATTCATTCCCTCTTTCCCTCTCTCAATTTGTATTCAATGTATCGTTATCTGTGTGTCACTCTCTGCCTCTCCTTCTCTCTTTCTTTCATCTGTCTCCATCTCTCTCTGACTCCTCTCTTTCTGTCTCTTCCCTCTCTCAATTTGTATTCAATGTATCTTTCTCTGTGTGTCACTCTCTGCCTCTCCTTCTCTCTTTATTTCATCTATCCCTCTCTATGACTCCTTCTGTCTCTCCACCTCTCACTCTCACTTTCCATTTCATTATATGATCTTTCTCTCTCCCTGTCTCTCTGTCCTTCACTCTCCACCTTTTTTCTGTTCTCCCACCTCTGTTTCCCTCTCTCACTCTTTCTCTATTGCCCCCCCCACCCCCCCTCTTTTTCTAAGTGGGAGGCCAGGAGTGTTCCCCAGGTCTGGTCAGAGGCGATAGTGGGGTCAAAGTGGACGTCACTGCTCAGTCTGGAGGGATATTGGAGACCCCAGCCTTGAGCAGAGGATCACCCATGCCATTACAAGGATGGGGTAAGGACCCAATGTCGGCCATTTCACCTTTTGATCCAGCGGCATATTTGTTTGAATACAAACACACACACTTGTAATTATTATGTAATTATTATATTTCTAAGTAGTCGAGACTTGGGGATTCATAAGTGCTGAATAGGGAAAAGAAAAGAGATTTTATTCAAAGTTTAATTGCATAAGAACAATTGGGACATCAGTTGCATTGGGAGTGATGCTGCAGAGTGTGTGGATCTGGGAAACTCATCCCACCACAAGTGGCACCACTGACAGCTTGGGGCTGACTTGTGTAAGTAGAGACCACCGGACTCTCTGCTCATTGGCAGCATGTATTGGTGAAAACTGTAGACCTGTGGGAGGGTGTTTAGATAGGAGGATGTTGAAGAGGGGGTGGCTACTGTCTAGTTGAGCATCAGAGCTTTGAACTTAATGTGAAAATGTAAATATTCTATCACAATGTATGGGGTGCCATTCAGGAAATAGGTCTTTACTGTTTTTTGTACAAACGTATTGGTCCCTTTGTTCACTATATGGTTTGTTGGCATGTATATTGGTTTACTTATAATAGTTTAGTTTCATATGTATTTAGTCATTATGCACTTATTATGGACCTTGACTGAAACTGTTAGTTATGCGTTTCACATATGAAAGGATGTAAACCTCGGTAAATTTAGTTTTGAGACTTGGAGATTGATACACAGACATGTGAAGCTAAGTATAAGAATACTTAAAGAAGAAAAAAGTACATGTGTCCATAAAACACATTTAAAACAATGCTAGTTGCTTAGACAAATAAAAGAGGAAAAAAAGAAAAGATATCTACAAAATTAACTACAAGAGAGGTGCAAGTAAAATGCTACACTGATGATGCTTACAAAGCTAAAAAGTGAAAAAGATTAAGGTGTCATATGTTATATAAACAACTATTTATTTCCCTATTTCACCTTATTACATCTGACTTTTGTTGTCCTCAGATGACAATGCAGCAGAAGAGGTTAAAAAGAAGAAAGCATTACTTAAAAGGAAGGTTCAGAAACACCTGAAAAAAAGGATTTCTGTTGTACATCAAGAGTCTGGCGATTGCAAAGTACAAGATATCTACACTGAGCTTCACATCGTAGAGGGCCGCACAGGTGGAGTCAGCAATGAACATGAAGTGTCGACAATTGACATGACACAGATTGGGACAAGACCAAGCTCTGAAGATAAGCAAGTCAAATTGGCAGAAATGTTCACAGACTCTGCCACAAATGTTTTGACTTTAGGAATTGCTGGGGTGGGGAAAACTATTGCAGTGAAGAAGTTTGTCATGGACTGGATTGAGGAAGAAGCAAATCAAGATATAGACTTTGTTTTTGTTCTTCCATTTCGGGAGTTAAACTTGAAGAAAGGGGAACACTGCAGCCTTATTGATGTTCTTGAGTTATTCTACCCTTATCGGAAAGATTTGGAATACATCCTTGACTTGAGTGAATGCAAAATTCTTTTTGTCCTTGACGGTTTGGATGAAAGTAGACTCAAGCTGGACTTTGGGAAATGTATTTGTACACTGGAAGCAGAGTCATCAGTAGACATACTCATAACAAGTCTCATTAACGGTACGCTAGTGCCCTCTGCACTCCACTGGGTTACAACCAGACCAGCAGCAGCCAGTCTGATCCCAGAAGATTGCTTCAACTTACTGACAGAGGTTCGAGGATTTAATGACGACCAGAAAGATGAGTTCTTTCAGAAGAACATAGGGAATCCAGAGAAGGCTAAGAGACTCATTGACCATATCAACAAGAATAGAAGCCTCCATATCATGTGTCACATACCAGTATTCTGCCGTATTCTAGCCAATGTGGTGGACAAAATACTGGAAGATAAGAGCAAAGAAGAATCAGCCAAAACTTTGACAGAATTGTACACATTGTATAGTGTCTCTCAGATAAAAAGAATGGATGACAAATTCTCAGAGGACAAGAAGATGAGTGCAGAGGAAAAAGGACAGTTCCTTGTTAAACTTGGGAAGTTGGCATTCAAACATCTGGAGAAAGGCAACCTGATCTTCTATGAAAAGGACCTGGCAGAGTGTGACATAAATGTAAATTGGGGAGCATTGCAGGCTGGAGTTTGTACACAGATCTTCAACATGGCGAGTGCTACAACTGGAGAGAATATATTCAGCTTTGTGCATCTCAGTGTACAGGAATTCTTGGCAGCTCTTTATGTTCTTTATGAAGGTGCTCATTGGAGAAATCCCTTCCTCAAGACATGGAAAGAGACGATCAGCTGGTGGTTCACACACTCAAGGTTTGACCTTTGCAGATTTGCTGTGGAAAAGGCCCTGCAGAGCCAGAATGGACATTTGGATCTTTTTGTCCGTTTCCTCCTTGGCCTGGCTCCAATCTTGGAGCCAATCCGGTCCCCCCTGGATGTGTTGCTGCCACAGTTAGCTATCAGAGAAGTGAGCATTGAGGTAACAATTCAATACATCAAAGAGAAGATCAGGGAAGATATCTCACCAGAACGGATCATCAACCTCTTCCACTGTTTGAATGAGTTAGGGGACAACTCACTGGTTGAGGAGATCAACAGGTAATTCATACAGACCATTTCAGATTCAACGGAATTGATAAATAGTACAGTTAGCAGAGCATGGTGTCAACAACACCAGTGTCTTATGTTTGATTCTGAAAGAGTACATACTAATAAAAGTTCTAAGCAGGGCTCAGTTATTGAGGACACTGCTTTTAGCACATTGGTTTTCCAGCCGTATCTCTTTTGATGCTGTATTGTGTTTGTGGTTCATGGAAATGATCATGAATGCATGTCTGTGCAATTTTTTTATCCAGATAAAGGAAAAGCCCTCAAACTATTTTGTCAACTTGTGTCAAAATGACTACTTAGGTGTCCACAAAAAACATCAGAATGTATTTAATCCGTAGGAAATGTATGTTTGTAGGTATTAATGTGATTTACTGCTGATCCTGATCATTCATGTTGCTCTATTCTTCTGGACTTTCTTTTAAAAGTAGAATTTGTTTAATAAGAGGCTAATAATAAGAGGCTTGGTAAGTTTCACTAAGGTTATAATTATAGTGTTCAAAATGTTACCCAGGTACATACACTCAGCAGATGAGGATAAGAACCTGACTCCAGCCCAGTGTTCAGCTGTGGCTTATCTGCTGCTGGTGTCAGCTAAAGACATGAATGAGTTTGATCTGAAGAAATACCTGAGATCAGAGGAAGGGCTCTGCAGAATGCTTCCTGTAGTGAAAGTCTCTAGGAGAGTTTGGTGAGTACAGATTTGGGTGAGTTCTGGGAGTAAAGCCTTGTTTATAGCAATGATGTTGATGAATTATGAACTTGGGACCAGTCTGGAAATGTATTCCACATACTGACTGAGAGAGGTGCTTACAAAATAAACACTTGAGTGTGTTCAACTGTGTAATAACATGAATAAAAGTGTTATGATTGTCTGAGATATTGTTTAATCTTCATTTCTAAATAGGCTAAATCAGTGTCGACTCTCTAAAGAAAGCTGTAAAATGATGGCATTATTGCTGCAAGGGAGACCTTCCCTTCTGAGAGAACTGGACATGGGTGACAATTACCTGCAGGATGAAGGAATTGAGCTGCTCTGGGTGGGACTAAAAGATCCACAATGCAAGCTGGAGACACTGAGGTCAGTTATGAGGCTTATAAGAAAGTCTTAATAGGTGTAATAGCAATTCCTCAGAATATCAGCAAAAACATCCAGCAAACTGCATTTTATAACAGTTATGAATTGAATTGCATTTGATCGCGGCAAATACGTATTTGAACCCCTAGCAAAACATGACTAAGTAATTGGTGGAGTAAGCCTAGTTGGCAAGCACAGATGTCAGACTGTTCTTCTAATGGGTCACCAGGTTTACACACATCTCAGCAGGGATATTGGTCCACTACTCTTTGCAGATCCTCTCCAAATCCTTAAGGTTGCATTTTCAATGGGAGGGAATGAGGGAATTAGGTTAACGCCCAATATTCCACCTTACATGGCCCCATCCATAATCCGCTTGATGCGGTGGAGTCGTCCTGTACCCTTGGCAGAGAAACAGCCCCAAAGAATAATATTTACACCTCCATGGTTGACTGTGGGGATGATGTTCTTCATATCCAGCATTCTTCCCCCTCCAAACGCGGCAAGTCGAGTTGATGCCAAAGAGCTTGATTTTGGTGTCATCTGACCACATCACGTTCTCCCAATCCTCACAGAATCATCCAAGTGTTCATTGGCAAACTTCAGATGGCCCTGTACATGTGCTTCCTTGAGCAGGGGGAACTTGTGAGTGCTGCAGGACTTCAAACCATTATGGCGTTGTGTGTTGCCAATGGTTTTCTTGGTGACTGGGGTCTCTGCTGCCTTGAGATCATTCACAAGCTCCCCCCGTGTAGCTCTGGGGTTATCCCGCACGTTTTGGATGATCACGATACTGCACGAGGTGAGATCTTGAATGGAGCCCCAGACCGAGGGCGATTGACAGTTGATAGTTGTTGCTTCCATTTGATAATAAACGCACCAAAAGTTGTCTGCTTCGCAGCCAGCTGCTTGCCAATGGTTTTGTAGCCCATTCCAGCCTTGTGCAGGTTTATAATTGTATCTCTGAAGTCCTTGGACAACTCTTTGGTCTTGCCCATGGTGGTGTGGTAGAAGGTGTGTAGTATGATTCTTTGGACAGATTTCTTTTAAACATGTCACTAGTTGAGATCAGGTGTATCTTGTTAAACTTAACAAGCAGTAATGTGTGTGCCTCGTCTGTGGCAGCCAGAATTCTTGCTGTTTGGTAGGGGTTCAAATACTAATAAGTTCATAACTTTTATAAAATGCAGTTTTCTGGATGTTTTTGTCAATATTCTGTCTCCCACTGTTAAAATAGACCTACCATTACAACTATAGATCACGCATTTATTATACACTGTATAGTTATTAACAATATTTTTTTCATGTTGTCTTGTAGACTTAACGGCTGTAAACTCACACATGAGTCCTGTAAGGTTGTTGCCTCATTTCTGAAGTCAGCAAACTCCCTGCTAGAGTTGGACCTGAGCCACAATGTCCTGAGAGATTCTGGAGTTCAGCTGCTTTGTAAGGGACTGTCTAGTCCTCACTGTAAATTGCAGTCTTTGAGGTTAGTCTTACAATAGCATGATTTCTGATACAGAACTATGCTGATATTGTTCATGGTATCACACATCTACACTTACGCATTCAAATGGAATAAACAGTGAAGCTGTATTGAGTGTATTGTGTGTTTTTTTCCAGGTTAACTAAGCAAATGGCAGGATAATGAAAGTGTGCTTAAATATGTTCTTTTTTATTTGAATTGTTTACACAATACAATTACTACATTTCATTTTGTACTTTTCCCAGTTGTACTGCAAACATTGAACAGCATCATGTAGGATACTGTTTTGCTGTGATGGATTGTCAGCTCGATGGTAATCTCTAGGAGTCTGGATGCTTCTTGACAGTTAGCATTTTCCAATAATAGAACTTCAGGGATCTATGGTTAGAAGACTCCCACTTCAGGTTCTAATTTTAGAAGCCTCTGATGTCGTTGAGATGATGAAAGTCTAGTGTGGAAGTACTCAGGTGAACATGGATGAGAGTTTGCATTTTAATAAGCCTTTCACTGTGGCTCTTGAATGTTGAGAGTATAGTTGTTGACTTTCTGACCTCCTAGGGTGTTATTACTGGGGCTGTTGGCCAGTTAATATTTCATAAAATGTAGCTCCAATACTACACTGAAAATGTGCTCTAACTGCCATGCCAACAAGCCTGGCTGTACTGCTTACTTTCTTTCACCCCAACAATATTATCATAACTTCTGCTAAATTTACTTTTTATCTGACTGCTCAGCAGTCTTTACCTCAGCATTGATAGGCCCAAATCTACACTATTGTCCAGTAGTAAGAGCGATGGAATGAGAATGGATGTAATATATACAGTGCCCTCCACAAATATTGGCACCCCTAGTGAATATGAGCAAAACAGGCTATGAAAAAATATGTCTTTGCTGTTTATCCTCTTGGTCTTTCACTCAAAATATTCACAAAAATCTTACCTTTTCATTGAAGTAATATTATTGAAAGAAAAAAAACTGTTGACATTAAATACATATTTTTCCCCAAAACATGTGTGCCACAATTATTGGCACCCCTAGAAAAATATTGTAATTAAAATCTAACTGAAGTATAATTCCAGTCATGTTTTACATTTTTAAGTTCGCCTGTTTGATAAGGAGCTCCTAGAGATCAACCATGACTTCCTGTTCCACTGGCGTACAAATATGAGGTAACACAGACAAATTCCATTAGTCATTCATCACTATGGGATAGACCTAAGAAAACAGTGACGATCTGCGACAGAAAGCTGTTGAGCTGCACAAAGCAAGAAATGGACACTAGAAAGTCTCTAAACAGTTGAAAATACCCATTTCCACTATCATGGAAATAATTAAGAAGTTTAAAGCGACAAGAGATGTAAGGAGTCAGACTGGAAAAGGACCTGTCTGTAAATTGACCCCATGCACTGTGAGGAGGATGGTTCAACTAGCAAAATAATCTCCAAGGATCACAGCTGGAGAATTGTAGAGGTTAGTTGAGTCTTGGGGTCAGAAAGTCTCCAAAACTACCATCAGACGCCACCTACATCACCACAGGTTGTTTTGGAGGGTTGCCAGAAAAAAGCCTCTGCTGTCAATTAACAACAAACTAAAGCGCCTACAGTTTTTCAAATGTAAGTCAGATTTTCAATGGGACAGAGTTATATGGTCAGATGAGACTAAAATAAAGCTATTTGGCAACAAACATCGAAGGTGGGCTTGGCGTCGACAGAAAGATAGCCATACAGAAGAGCACCCCATACCCAATATGAAGTATGGTGACGGATCTTTGATGTTGTGGGGCTGTTTTTCTTCCAAAGACCCTGGACATCTTGTTAGGATACATGGTATCATGGACTCCATTAAAATACCAGCAGATATTGTTTAGATATATAAAATTGACATCAACACACAAAGACACAATAAGAGCATGACAAATATGATGGGCACAATATGTGCATGGTGATATGTGTAGGTGTGTGAGTGAGCGAGTGAGTGGATGTGTTTCTGTGCATGTGTGTGTGTAATGATATCTTTGCACTTCACAACTGCCTTCCATTTTTAAGTATTTATATATTTATATATATATTTTAATAATTTCTGTAATTTGGTCTTTGTCCTTGAATTGCCATATTTGTCATGCTCTTATTGTGTCTGTGTGTTGATGTCAATTTTATATATCTAAACAAACTGCTGCTGGAGAGCGCCTAACTGTTTTTTCGTTGTGTACTACAATGACGATTAAACTCCTTGAATCCTTGAATCTTGAATATTAAATGAAAACCTAACAGCCCCCTCCAGTAAGCTATAAATGGGCTGTGGTTGGACCTTCCAGCAGGACAATGATCTGAAGCATACCTCAAAATCAACACAAAAATGGTTCACCGAGGTTTTGCCATGGCCATCAAAGTCCCCCGACCTAAACCCCATAGAAAATCTCTGGGATGAGCTGAAGCCGAGTCTAAAAACGTTGACCTCAGAATCTGAAGGATCTGGAGAGATACTGCATGTAGGAATGGTCGCAGATCCCGTGCCATGTGTTCACCAACCTCATCACGCATTATAGGAGAAGACTCAGAGCCCCTATCTTGGCAAAGGGAGGCTGCACAAAACATAAAATTAAGGGGTGCCAATAATCGTGGCACACATGTTTTGGGGAAAAATATGTATTTATTGTCAACAATAAATAATTTTACTTCAATGAAAAGGTAATATTGTTGTGAATATTTTGAGTGAAAGACCAAGAGGATAAACAGCAAAGACATATTTCTTCATAGCCTGTTTTGCTCATATTCACTAGGGGTGCCAATATTTGTGGATGTGTATGAAATTGTGTTTGTTCTTTTTCAGGCTCTCTGATAGTCATATCTTAGATGACGGTTATGTTTGTCTGGCTCTCGCCCTGATGGCAAACCCCTTCTGTGTGAAAGAGCTGGATGTGAGCAACAATAATCCTGGAGAATCGGCAAAGAACCTGTTATTTGCTACACTGAAGGATCCTCACTTTAAAATTGAGGAACTTCGGTATGTTCTATAAAGTTTTTTTCACTTTAAAATTACTAATTGAAGATAGATTTTGCAGGCTGAAGATGGGATTATTAAAGTTTCTGAAAGAACAGGAGAAAATATTTATTTGAAGAGGCTTTCACAAAAGAGATGAAAGATAATACAATGAAGTCCATGAAACTTGCTCATATGTTCCCCAAACAGAGTCATACTATTAAACTTTTCTATATGATTAGCAGATACTGCACAGAAAAAATAAATATGCACGGAGGGGACTTAACTACAGGAATAACTAAACTTTTGTTATTTTTGTGCTCTGTGAAATTTAAGTGATCTTTACTGTTCTGACCATGATATTGTCTTTCTGAATATCTGGTTAAAGACTCAGTGATCAATCCTGTGAGATTGTGGACTGTGCTCTGCAGTATGATCTGTTGAATGATCTGAGAGATTCTGGAGTTTTCTGTGTCATTCTGAACTTTCGAACCATATTGTTTTTAGTCATGCTACCATGTTCAACTCTCTGTCTCTTTACCTCTAACTCTATGCAGACTTGCTGACTGTAAGCTAACAGAGGACTCCTATAAGGCTGTAGCCTCTGCTCTGCAGTCATTGGTTTCCCTGAGAGAACTGGACCTAACAAACAATGACCTGAAGGATTCTGATATTCAGCGTCTATCTGCAGGAATGAGTAGCCCTCACTGTAAACTACAGACATTAAGGTTGGTGACTTTGTTTGTAGTATGTGGTATCACTCCTGATTGGAGATTTTAATGCATGTGCTAGATTAGTGTGCTGTCCATCTCTCCTCTTCACACTTCTGTCTCTACAAAACATCTGCATTTTGGAGAAAGTGACAGAACACTCCTGACACCTATCAATGTCTCCTGGTAAACTAAGTAGTTGTAAGGATGTAATAAAGTTTTAACACAGATTCTCCAATGCTTGTGTGTACATGGTCAGTAAATGGATTCAGAGTGTATTTTCAAAGTAAAAGAACCAAAGTGATATTTCTTCAGGTGATAATTATAATTATTTTGCCCCATGTTATTGATTGACCAGTCAGTGTAGGTCAGAATTGTTGTGGACTTGCATACAACACGTTTGCACTTGTATAATCGCTGCCTATCAAGAGCCAGCCAGAAAACATTTATTCAGTCATGATGTATTTACTGTACGAACATTTGTAGTGTTTAAATAGAACTGATACAAAGTGTCCCATTTTTATTGTTGGTTGTAAAAGTCTGTTAATCCGTTTCAAATAAATACAAATATCTCACACAAAGATGCTCCCCTAGGTGGCCAAGATATGTTAGAAATTTTATACCACAGGAGTGGAGGCCTCAGTCAGGCAATGGTAGAAAAATCAGAAACAACGATGCGCACCAGGGGAGAGAGAGCATGGCTTCACATGAAGATTAACCAGTTTCTCTAACAAAACAGGGAAGAAACATGACTTTTTAAGTATTTTATCAGTTGAAAGGGGAGTATACTGTAAATCACAGAGCTCTGATCACATGGGTCACCCTGCATCCAGACTCATGAGCTAGAGCGACCCTGTGACCTCTAAGCAGGGTTGGGAGGGTTATTTTAAAAATGTATTCCAATATTGTCATGAGTTTGGGCAGTAAATGAAACATTGACGGCCTCTGGTGGCCAAAGGACAAAAGAATGAACTTCTTTGTGTCCACATGTGCCGTTGTTGTGATTGTGTACCCTCACCTGTTTCCTATTGTGTGTCCTCACTTGTTATGCATGTTGTGATTGCCACTTCCCTTAATTAGCCGGGACATAAATACCTGGCTAGTCTCTGTGACCCTTATAAGGTTGTTTCTTGTAGAGAATGCAAGTAATGCTCTCAAGCACTTTGTTAAAGCAGGCTCTAGCTAGCCTCCTGTTTCAGGGTTCTCTCTACTGTTCAGAAGCCTGAAAGTTACACGTTTTTATATTACTTAGTTTATGGCCTTTTGCCCTGTTCCTGATCCTCTGTGTTTTGGTCTTAAACCTATTTCGATGTATTTTCTGCGCTTTTGGAATATCACCTTCCATGTGTTGAAATACTGCTTTTTGGAAGAAACCCTGTTTAAACAATAAAGAAATCAACTCTAACAACATCCTTCAAATGGGTCCTCACTAGCACACTGGGCTAAGCGCTGGTTCTCCAGATCCAGCGACTCGGATTCAATCACCGAGAAAAGCCTGTCAGATACAATTACTGATTGCCTGTTAAAAATGTTATTAAGTAACCTAATCCAAGTATCAAAATATTAAAGTAATTCAACTTGATTAATTTCCATTACTTTTGGATTACCTCAATGCCAAATGTGCAAATGCAGACAACAGAAAAGTCATCAATAAGATGAAGTCAACATCACAATGTAACCTTGAAAAAAAAAATAGGTAACCAAGTTTTAAGAATTAAACCTGCCCTCTGATCAGTGTTTTTTTTGTGGAAAAATCTGCTTTTCATATGCATATTCAGCCTCCAGACCTACAATAAAAATGCACAACACCTTAGTTTACAAAGCATAGGCCTGTGTTAGATTAGTTTGCTGTCCATGAACTGTTTCAGTTCATTTAGCTCCTTATTTGATGGTTCAAATGTCAATGTCTGTGTGATTCTAAACTTTTGAACAGTATTGTTTTTAGTCAGGTTACCATGCCATGTTCTACTCACTGTCTCTATACCTCTCACTCTATGCAGACTTGCTCACTGTAAGCTAACAGAGGAATCATGTAAGGCTGTAGCCTCTGCTCTGCAGTATTCGGTCTCCCTGACAGAACTGGACCTCACAAACAGTAAAATGAAGGATTCTGGTATTCAGCTTCTATCTGCAGGAATGAGTAGCCCTCACTGTAAACTACAGACATTAAGGTTGGTGTTTGACTTTCATTCTAATATCTAGTATCACTCCTGATTGGAGCTTATGCTGCATGTGCTAGATTACTTTGCTGTCCATGAACTGTTCACACTTCTTTCTATACAAAACCATCTGCATTTTGGAGATAGTGACAGAACACTCCTCCCCGCAAACAGGGAACGTCCCCAGGACGTTAACAGGACATTCGCAAGGTCCCCAATCGTCCCCAATTGGTCCCCGCCACAACGTTCGCTAGAGGACGTTACCAGAACGTTTTTGACGTTCGTAGCAAGTCTACGTTTGGTCCTTCTGTGACGTTCGCATGAGTCTTAAATCGGACTTTTAGGGAACCTTATAAATTGGTCTGTCAGCACACCTCCCCAGGACGTCATTTAAAAACGTCCCCATAACCTTTACCTGCAGGTCCTCTGCGTAACGTTCGCATGAGCCTTAAAACGGACTATTAAGGAACGTTATAATTTGGTCACTCAGCACACGTCCCCAGGACGTCATTTAAAAACGTCCCCATAACCTTTACCTGCAGGTCCTCTGCGTGACGTTCGCATGAGCCTTAAAACGGACTATTAAGGAACGTTATAATTTGGTCACTTAGCACACGTCCCCAGGACGTCATTTAAAAACGTCCCGTAACCTTTACCTGCAGGTCCTCTGCGTGACGTTCGCATGAGCCTTAAAACGGACTATTAAGGAACGTTATAATTTGGTCACTCAGCACACGTCCCCAGGACGTCATTTAAAAACGTCCCGTAACCTTTACCTGCAGGTCCTCTGCGTGACGTTCGCATGAGCCTTAAAACGGACTATTAAGGAACGTTATAATTTGGTCACTCAGCAGACGTCCCAAGGACGTCATTTAAAAACGTCCCGTAACCTTTACCTGCAGGTCCTCTGCGTGACGTTCGCATGAGCCTTAAAACGGACTATTAAGGAACGTTATAATTTGGTAACTCAGCACACATCCCCAGGACGTCATTTAAAAACGTCCCGTAACCTTTACCTGCAGGTCCTCTGCGTGACGTTCGCATGAGCCTTAAAACGGACTTTTAGGGACCGTTCTTATTTGGTCCTCTGATGGTCCTCTCTGAACCAGAAGTTCCGCTAGAGAAAAATTATTTTCATTTGCCCGACATTTTAATGATAAGCCGGCCAAATATCTAGCCTATTTCTGCTTCTAAATTAGCCCATTGAAGAAAACTGACGGCCTGCATAGCTTAAATAATAACATAATCAGGTAGTTTAGAATGCAACATGTTTATTTTCCTAAGTTTACAATGGGAAACAAAAACATTTATGTCTGATGCGCGTCAATAAGTGGCCTTTAAGCGCAACCTGCTGTGGCGTTAAAATGAGCGCCGCAACATGGTCATTGCTCTGTTCAATGAGAGCAGAGATTCTTAAATTATTCGACCCTCTTGTGAATCCTTTGCACATTTTACTGTGACTATCAATTACCTCGCACCTGAGCCAAGAGAACTTGTCACTCCATAACGACATAAACGCCCGACATTTCAGCTTTTTCTTTGGTGATGCTGTTCGAACATCTAGGGCTTCAGGTATTCAGTGTTTGGAAAGTTCACTTTCTACATGAACTTGCTCAGTTCATTGTTGATAATTCATAATTTTGAACTACGTTCACAGCTCCAATTTTCAATATGAGGCGAGTGCTATAATTTTTCAAAATCTCTGTCTGCAATACCGCTCTCGGCTCTTCCGCGCGCTCACGCACGGTAATAAAAGGAAACGCGCAACACTGCAGGTATTACAGGTTCATCCTCGTCAGAAGGTTTACCCTCATCAGATGTTTTTGGCCTCTGAAAAAAAGCTTTTAAGGCTAGTCTGCTTGGCCATGTTGGATCCTTCTCACTCAGTTCGCTCCTCGTTTGAAACCGAGGGTTTGCGCTTTAAAATGCAGCATATGCGTGTTGTTAAATAACTTTCTAACGGCAGATTAGCCTGTTCCTTTTAAACATAATAAGGGCAGTGCACGTTTGCTTTATAGGCCTTACGTAATATTAGGATTGTTGTCAAAATTGTGTTTGCGAGACGGGATTTTTAAAGAAATTCCAATCAGACAATTTGACCGGTGAGCTCTTCGTTCTGTTGCACCATCTTTGAAGGCCTGTGGAAAGCTCAATATGTTAAAGCTAGACACTTGGTCACCTTCCTATGTATGCACTGTATTGGAATCATGCAGACATTACATTTATAGCACAGATCAGTACAGAAGCATTCATATTTATTTTATTTCATCATTCTTAGTTTGGCTAGTTATTCTGCCTCCCTGCCCGCACGTCCGTGATGTGCCATGGATGTTAATTAAAAAAGGAATCATTACGGAAAACCCTCAATGCGTAGTGAATGAGATTGCTACAATATGCTTTTCCTCAAACCCTCGGAAAAAAAGACTAAGTTTGTTGGCTGTCTCACACTGTGATAAACCTGTTAAAGTGGCACTATATCAGACAGTGTTAGGACAGTAGGTAGCGATCTCGTTTAGTAATAGGAAGGTTTACGGTTCAATTCCCATGCCCGCAATCAAGTTTGTAATCGTGTGTGTCTGTGTCTATGCATATCATATGAAATGTGTAATATAAATGAACTTGAACTTGTGTGTGTGTGCGCACTGTAAGCAAAATGACGGCTCCGCGATCTATTATTATTTTATTTTCTTCATTTAGCTCAGCAAAAACGGTCGTGCCTGCTACGTCCGCGGTGCATCATTGAATAACGTACCCAGGACGTCTAAAATAGGTTTTGTAGATGTCACCACAATGCCCTCAGGACGTTCTTGCAACTTCCTGCAGAACGTCCCCAGGACCTATAGAAACACGTTCCCCAGACGTAACCACAATGCCCTCGGGAGGTGCTTGCAACGTCCTGCATAACGTCCCCAGGACCTATAGAAAACGTTTCCCAGTTGTCACCGCAACGTCCTCGGGACGGTCTTGGAACGTCGTGCAAAACGTCCTAAAGTTGTCACGGGAACCATACACATTTACGTTTTTAGAACGTTCAGAGAGACCATTACGGGACGTCTAGGGGACGTCATTTTGCTTACAGGGCTGGCACCTATCAATGTCTCCTGGTACATTAAGTAGATTTAATGGTGTAATAAAGGTTCAACACAGATTCTCCAATTATTTGGTGTAGATGGTCAGTACATTGATTCAGAGTGGTTCTCAAAGTGATATTTCTTCAGGGGATAATTATAATTATTTTGACCCATGGTATGGATTGACCAGTCACTCAGTGTAGGTCAGACTTGTTGTGGACTTGGATAGCACACTTTTGCACGTCTATAATCGAGAGCCAGTCAGAAAACATGTTATCAGTTTTCATGATGTGTTTTCATTCTTTACTGTATGAAAATGTCTAGTGTTTAAGCAGAACTGATACAAAGTGACCCATTTCTATTGTTTGTAGTAAAAGTCTATAAACCCGTTCGGAGTAAATGAAAATTACTCGGACACAGAGTTTCCCCAAGGAGGCCAAGATATGTTAGTAATTGTATACCACAGGAGTGGAGACCTCAGTCAGGCCATGTTAGAAAAATCAAGAACAATGAGGCGCATCAAAGGAGAGAGAGCATGGCTTCAGATGAAGATTCACCAGCTTCTGTTACTAGACAGGGAACAAACATGACCTTTTTAAGTATTTTATCAGTTGACAGGGGAAGGGTATACATCACATTGCTCAGATCACATGGGCCACACTGCATCCAGACTCAGGAGTTAGAGTGGCCCTGTGACCCCCAAGCAGGGTTGGGATGGTTGCTTAAGAAATGTATTCGGATACAATTACTGATTACCTGTTAAAATTTGTATTCATTAACTGAATCCAAGTATCACAATATTAAAGTAATGTAACTTGATTACTTTCCATTACTTTTGGAATACCTCAATGCCAAATGTGCAAACAAAGACAAAAGAAAAGAGACATCAATGAGATGGCAACAGTCAACAGCACCATGGAAGAAAATGAGGAAACCAAGTTTAAAGAATCAAACATGCCCTCTGCTTAGTATTTTTTAAAGAAAAATATCCTTTTAATTACGGAAATTCAGCCTACAGACCTACAATGAAAGTGCACAACACATACGTTTACAAAGCATAGGCATGTGCTAGATATGTTTGCTGTCCATGAACTGTTTCATTTAATTTTGCTCCTTATTTGATGTCAATGTCTGTGTGATTCTAAACTTTTGAACAGTATTGTTTTTAGTCAGGCTACCATGCCAGTTCTACTTACTGTCTCCCCCGCAAACAGGGAACGTCCCCAGGACATTAACAGGACATTCGCAAGGTCCCCAATCGTCCCCAATTGGTCCCCGGCACAACGTTCGCTAAAGGACGTTACCAGAACTTCTTAAATCGGACTTTTAGGAAACATTATAATTTGTTCTCTCAGCACTAGGGATGGGAACCGAAACCCGGTTCTTGTTTAGAACCGGTTCCTTATGAGCCGAATCTTTGGAATCGTTAGCCAAATTCATAACCGGGTCTGTAAACGGACCTCTGTGCCGTTTGCGCATGCGTGAACTCTTCCTTTAAAAAATCAGACCGCAGCAGAAATGGCAACTAGACAGAAACGATCTAAAGTGTGGCTTTATTTCACTCGAACAAATGCAAACATGGTCACTTGTAACGTCTGTAAAACATGTATTTCGTCAAAGGGAGGAGGTACATCTACTATGAATAAGCACTTGAGCACACAACATGGTATTAAATTACAAGATTGTCATGTTTTTGATGCCTGCAGCAGCTCAACTAACGACGGCGCTTCATCCCTAACTTACCAAGGTAAACTCCTCAAAATGTTTTATCATAACGGTGTTACTCGTGTGTTATCAGGAAACGTTTGCGTTGTCGTGATAACAACCATAACTAAACTTAGCATTGAATTGCTTAACAGAATGGGCGATGTTGGACATTGTCATAATGTAGGCTAGCTTAGCTGTAGAATCTTCTATTTTCAGCCGTTGGCTTGAGGCAGAGGCAGTGCTTGCCTCCCCTCTGTTGGTTCTAGAAAGTTTGCTGATAACACACGAGTAACACCGTTATGATGAAACATTTTGAGGAGTTTACCTTGGTAAGTCAGGGATGAAGCACAAAAGACTCCGTTAATAATGGCGTTGCCTAGCAACGCGTGCAGCTCCCTAGATATGGATACGTTTCTCTTTCATTTCAGTGGCAGCAATAGTTAAGTTTTAATACTGAGTGCCTAGTTTGCGAATCATCTTTGTTCAAATACGTATGTGAGGCATTGTGTGCATGATACAAGTAAGTATGTTTCAGTACGTTATTGTGTTTGTAGTGGGTTCTACATTGCTGTTAGAAGCGTTAAGCATAACAGTTCGCGATTAGCCATACAACCAAGCAACCTACAAGAAAATATACAGTCCTTTACTCAATAACAAGGGCTTCATGTCAGATCAGAAAATTCAACGATTTTGTTAGTGCCATTTTATTGTCAGATTTAGTTTATCTCAAGAGTGCAATGAGGGAGGGGTTTAGATTGGACTAACTTAAACTAAACCTGGATGCATTGTAATGTTCCAACAATTATGAGACATTTCCTGAGGTATATCTGCTCTGGAAAAGAAAGATCAGTAGGTAGCAGAGGAAGGGTTGTATAGGGGTTGTTTGCTATTTCACTCATTCACTCATCTATACAGTATAGTATACAGTATAGATGAGTGTATGAGTGAATGAGTGAAATAGCAATCGACAGTGCTCTGCAATGTCAATGTATAGCTTTAGAGTTGACACTCTCACCACATATGCATTTAAATAATTTAATATTTAGTGGCAAGAATGTCTGTTTTTTAATAAAAGTTTTTGGTTATTTATGTAAACATTCTGTTTATGGTGTGTGCAGCATTCTAGAAATTGATATAAAAGAACATTTAATGTAAAAAACTCGTTTGTGCTCTTTTTTCACCCCTTACCCAATAAGAATCGATAAGAGAATCGATAAGGAATCGAATCGATAAGCAGGAATCGATAAGGAACCGGAATCGTTAAAATCGTAAAGGTTCTCATCCCTACTCAGCACACGTCCCCAGGACGTCCTTCAAAAACGTCCCTGTTACGTTATCCTGCAGGTCCTCTGCGTGACGTTCGCATGAGCCTTAAAACGTACTATTAGGGAACGTTCTTATTTGGTCTCTCAGCATACGTCCCCAGGACATCCTTTAAAAACGTCCCTGTTACCTTATCCTGCAGGTCCTCTGCGTGACGTTCGCATGAGCCTTAAAATGGACTATTAGGGAACGTTCTTATTTGGTCTCTCAGCATACGTCCCCAGGACATCCTTTAAAAACGTCCCCGTTACCTTTACCTGCAGGTCCTCTGCGTGACGTTCGCATGAGCCTTAAAACGGACTATTAGGGAACCTTATAATTTGGTCAGCACACGTCCCCAGGACGTCCTTTAAAAACGTCCCCGTTACCTTAACCTGCAGGTCCTCTGCGTGACGTTCGCATGAGCCTTAAAACGGACTATTAGGGAACGTTCTTATTTGGTCTCTCAGCATACGTCCCCAGGACATCCTTTAAAAACGTCCCAGTAACCTTTACCTGTGGTCCTCTGCGGGACGTTCGCATTCGGTCCTTCCAAAACGTCCCCTTGACGTCCTCTGATGGTCCTCTCTGAACCAGAGGTTCCGCTAGAGAAAAATGTTTTTCATTTGCGAGACATTTTTATGATAAGCTGGCCAAATATCTATTTCTGCTTCTAAATTAGCCTATTGAAGAAAACTGACGGCCTGCATAGCTTAAATAATAACATAATCAGGTAGTTTAGAATGCAACATGTTTATTTTCCTAAGTTTACAATGGGAAACAAAAACATTAATGTCTGATGCGCGTCAATAAGTGGCCTTTAATCACAACCTGCTGTGGCGTTAAAATGAGCGCCGCAACATGGTCATTGCTCTGTTCAATGAGAGCAGAGATTCTAAAATTATTCGACCCTCTTGTGAATCCTTTGCTTAGCCTTTTCACAGTGCTAACAGAAAATTTTACTGTGACTATCAATATCCTCGCACCTTAGAACCTTGTCACTCCATAACGACATAAACGCCAGACATTTCGGACTTGTCTCTGGTGAAGCTGTTCGAACATCTAGGGCTTCAGGTATTCAGTTTTTGGAAAGTTCAATTTCTACATGAACTAGTTCAGTTCATTGTTCATAATTCAAAAATTTTAACTAAGTTCACTGCTCCAATTTTCAATATGCTGCGAGTGCGAGCTCTGGCGGCTCCCGCGCTCTCGTACGGGCATAGACAGTATTATGCAACATATGCGTGTTGTTAAATAACTTTCTAACGGCAGATTAGCCTGTTCCTTTAAAACATAATAAGGGCAGTGCACGTTTGCTTTATAGGCCTAAATATTTGGATTGTTGTCAAATCCAGATTGTGTTTGCGAGACGGGATGTTTAAGAAATTCCAACCAGACAATTTGACCGGTGAGCTTTCTGTTGCAGCATCTTTGAAGGCCTGTGGAAAGCTCAATGTTAACGCTAGACTTGATAGACCTTCCTATGTAGGCTATGCATGTATTGGAATCATGCAGAGATAAAATTTATAGCACAGATCAGTAGAGAAGCGTTCATATTTATTTTATTTCATAATTCTTAGTTTGGCTAGTTATTCTGCCTCCCTGCCCGCACGTCCGTGCCATGGATGTTAATTAAAAAAGGAATCATTACGGAAAACCCTCAATGCGTAGTGACTGAGATCGCTACAATATGCTTTTTCTCAAACCCTCAGAAAAAATGACTAAGTTTGTTGGCTGTCTCACACTGTGATAAAGGTGTTAAAGTGACAAAATAAGAATCAGACAATGTTAGGGAAGTGGTAGCCAAGTGGTTTAGTAATAGGAAGGTTTACGGTTCAATTACCATGCCTCGCAATCAAGTTTGAAAGCGCGTTTGTGTCTCTGTGTGTGTCTATGTATATCATATGAAATGTGCTATATAAATAAACTTGAACTTGTGTGTGTGTGAGCCATGTAAGCGAAATGACGGCACCGCAATCTATTATTATTTTATTTTTTTCATTTAGCTCAGCAAAAACACCGTGCCTGCTACGTCCGCGGTGCGTCCTTGAATAACGTCCCCAGGACGTCTAAAGCAAGGTTTCCAGAAGTCACCACAATGCCCTCAGGATGTTCTTGCAACTTCCTGCAGAACGTCCCCAGGACCTATAGAAACATGTTTTCCAGACGTCACCGCAATGTCCTAGGGACGTTCTTGCAACGTCCTGCAGAACGTCCCCAGGACCTATAGAAAACGTTTCCCAATTGTCACCGCAACGTCCTCGGGACGGTCTTGGAACGTCGTGCAAAACGTCCTAAAGTTGTCAAGGGAACCATACACATTTACGTTTTTAGAACGTTCAGAGAGACCATTACAGGACGTCGAGGGGACGTCATTTTGCTTACAGGGTCTATACCTCTCTATGCAGACTTGCTCACTGTAAGCTAACAGAGGAATCCTGTAAGGCTGTAGCCTCTGCTCTGCAGTCATCAGTCTCCCTGAGAGAACTGGACCTCACAAACACTGAACTGAAGGATTCTGGTGTTCAACTTCTCTCTGCAGGACTAAGTAGCCCTCACTGTAAACTACAGACATTAAGGTTGGTGTTTGACTGTCAATCTAGTATCTAGTATCACTCCTGATTGGAACTTTTAATGCATGTGCTAGATTACTTTGCTGTCCATGAACTGTTCACACTTCTGTCTGTACAAAACCATCTGCATTTTGGAGATAGTGACAGAACACTCCTGGCACCTATCAATGTCTCCTGGTACACTAAGTAGTTGTAAGGGTGTAATTAAGTTTTAACACAGATTCTCAAATGCTTGTTTGTAGATGGTCAGCATATAGATTCAGAGTGTATTTTCAAAGAATAAGAACCAAAGTGATTTCTTCAGGGGATAATTATAATTATTTTTGACCCACGGTATGGATTGACCAGTCAATCAGTGGAGGTCAGAATTGATGTGGATTCGGATACCACACTTTTGCACTTCTTTAAAAGCTGCCTATCAAGAGCCAGCCAGAAAACATGTTATCAGTTTTCATGATGTGTTTTCATTCATTACTGTAAGAACATTTGTAGTGCTCAAGCAGAACTGATAGAAAAGTGTCCCATTTGTATTATTTGCATTAAAAGTCTATAAACCCGTTTGGAATGAATTAAAATTTCCCAGACACAGAGTTCCCCCAAGGGGGTCAAGATATGTTAGTAATTTTGTACCACAGAGTTGAGACGTCAGTCAGGCCACGTTAGAAAATCCAAAACAATAAGGCGCATCAAGGGAGAGAGAGTATCACCAGATAAAGAATCACCAGTTCTGTAACTAGACAGGGAACAAACATGACTTTTAAAGTATTTTATCAGTTGAAAGGGTTGGAGTATGACATCACAGAGCTCGGATCACATGGGCCACCCTGCATCCAGACTCGACCCTGTGACCTCTAAGCAGTGTTGGGAGGGTTCATTTAAAAAAGTATTCCGATGCAATTACTGATTGCCTGTTAAAACTCTACTCTCTGTCTCTATCTCTATACCTCTCACTCTATTCAGACTTGCTGACTGTAAGCTAACAGAGGAATCCTGTAAGGCTCTAGTCTCTGCTCTGCAGTCATCGGTGTCCCTGACCGAACTGGACCTCACAAACAATGAACTGAAGGATTCTGGTATTCAGCTTTTCTCTGCAGGACTAAGTAGCCCTCACTGTAAACTACAAACATTAAGGTTGGTATTTGAATTCATTCTAATATCTAGTATCACTCCTGCTACATATCAATGTCTTCTGATACACTACATACTGTAGATGTAATGGTGTAATGAAGGTTTGACATAGATTTCCAATGCTTGGGTGTAGATGGTCAGTAAATTGATTCAGAGTGGTTCTCAAAGTGATATTTCTTCAGGGGATAATTATTATTACTTTGACCCATGGTATGTCCAGTCAATCAGTATAGGTCAGAATTGTTTTGGACTTGGATACCACACTTTTGCACTTCTATAATCGCTGCCTATCAAGAGCCAGCCAGAAAACATTTCACCAGTTTCCATGATGTGTGTTTTATTATTTACTGTAAGAACATTTGTAGTTTTTAAAAAGAACTGATACAAAGGGTCCCAATTGTATTGATTGTATTAAAAGTCTATGTCGTTTCCCGGTCCTCTCCCCATCTCTTCTCCGCCTCGCTTCCTCTCATACACTTCACTGTCCTATACAATTAAAGGCATGAAAAGCCCAAAAATAAATCTATTAATCTATTGCTTACCCAACTTCTAATTCTAAGAAACATTAAGGCATCTGAAAAGAATAATAGGACATTATTTTAATAACTATAATTTAGTTCTGAATAGAATCTCTCAGATAAATAAAGAAAGAAAAAATAAGGGATTCTAAAAATAGGTTAATTTTTAGTTTTTCTTTCTACGATCCCTTAACTTTTATTTTCTAAACCTCTTGACATTGATCATCAGCTTGGTTTTAAAGCAGGCCAAGTCAGTTTATGAATGTTGACAGTAATTTATCAATATCAAGTAATTTGCAAATGCCTTGATTACCTTTTAATGCATGTTTCTACTCTAATAATGAAGAAACATTATATCTTCTTTCAGACTGTCTGGTTGTCTCATCACTCACAAGGGCTGTTCTTTCTTGGCCTCTGCCCTCAAATCAAACCCCTCCTACCTGAAACAGCTGGATCTGAGCTACAATCACCCAGGAGACTCAGGTGTCAGAGAGCTCACAGACAGACTGAATGATCCCAACTGTAAACTAGAGACTTTCAGGTGAGTGCTGGGTGTTTATCTGGGTTTGTATTGCATTTTAAACAGTTGCTGAGGGCAACAAGGCTCAGGGGGTGTGGAGGGAGATTCATATGTAATGGATGGGAAAAGTTGTTTCACTAAGAGCACCAAGTCTGGACTACTGTCAATGATCCCTCTATTTTTTTCAGCACTTTATTCTGAGCGCACTTTTCAGCACTGCGAGCAATTCGTAAACCAAACGACCTGATGAAAATGAGCACAAGCCTGCATTAGCCATAGGTTTCCAAAGAGATGACAGCAAATGCATCAATATGTTTACAAGGTTGATATTTATTCAATATCCTTTATAATGGCTGGACTTTGGAACATTTTAATGATGGTGTTTTGTCAGTTTAGTTGAACTTAAAGGATCTTTGGTTGAAAATAAATAAGGTTTAGGGAGGTTATGACTGGTTCACTGGTCATGAATGATAATGATATATATACAGCCGCGGAAAAAATTAAGAGACCACTTCAAAATTATCAGTTTCTCTGGTTTTACTATTTATTGGTATGTGTTAAAGTAAAATGTACATTTCTGTTTTATTCTATAACCTACTGGCAACATTCCTACCAAATTTCAAATAAAAATATTGTCATTTAGATCATTTATTTGCAGAAAAATGACAATTGGTCAAAATAGCAAAAAAGATGCAGTGTCTTCAGATCTCGAATAATGCAAAGAAAACAAGCTCATATTCATTTTTAAACTACACAATACTAATGCTTTAACTTGGGAAGAGTTCAGAAATCAATATTTGTTGGAATAACCTTGATTTAAAATCACAACTTTCATGTGTCTTGGCATGCTCTCCACCAGTCTTTCACATTGCCGTCGGGTGACTTTATGCTACTCCTGGCGCAAGAATTCAAGCAGCTCGGCTTCTTTTCATGGCTTGTGACCATCCATCTTCCTCTTGATCACATTTCAGAGTTTTTTTAATGGGATTCAGGTCTCGAAATTGGGCTGGCAATGACAGGGTCCTGATCTGGTGGTACTCCATCCACACCTTTACTGGCCTGGCTGTGTGGCATGGAGCATTGCCCTGCTGGAAAAAACACTTCTCAGAGTTGGGGAACATTGTCAGAGCAAAAGGAAGCAAGTTTTTCTGCCGGGACAACGTTGTACTTTGCCTGGCTGAGGTTTGTAAAAGACCATAAGGATTGAACCAAAGCTGACTGGAGGTCCCTAAGTTCGTCTTCTCTGATGAGTCCAATTTCACAGTAGGTGCAAGACTCTGTGGCTTGTAGGCCTCTCCAGGTCTCAGTCTAACCATCAGACGACCATGTGTTGGGCAAAGCTGAAAATTGGACTCATCAGAGAAGACGAACTAGGAGACCCTCCAAGGAGGAAGACCAATTGGAAATAATGATTACAATATATTGGAAAAGAAACACAAAAGTAAAGACCCCATATGACTCAGACACTGCAACCTTCAGCTAGGCACAACACTGGCATTATAATACAGGCGTGAACACAACACATAAAATGTCAGTGCACAAATGGGCTCACACACACAGCAAGCTACACCACCATTAAGGGTGGCTAACTTACTCCACGCAGGCACTCATCTCATTAGGTCACACTCAACTCCTCAATGGAAGATATAGTTTGGGCTGGGTGGAAATGCTACACAGAATATCAGCATATTCCATCAGATTTCCCGTGAAAACACCACTGTTATACCTTAATATAACAGACCTCTTTGTCAGCTCTGGCGTTAGTTGCACACACACACACACACACACACACACACACACACACACACACACACACACACACACACACACACACACACACACACACACACACACACACACACACACACACACAAACACACACACACACACACACACACACACACACACACACACACATACACACACACACACACACACACACACACACACACACACACACACAAGAAATTCAGAAACAACAGCAAACAAGCACAAAGCAAGCAGAAACACACAGGTACATATCACACCAGTTCTTGCCTCCTTGCATTGGCTTCCTGTTAATTTTAGAGTTCAGTTCAAGGTTTTACTGATTGTTTTTAAAGCTCTTAATGGGCAGGCCCCCAGTTACATTTCTCACCTTATCCATCCACACCAAGCCCCCAGGTCTCTCAGATCATCTGGCAATGCTCTCCTCCATGTGCCTCGGTCAAGGCTCAAGCAAAAAGGTGACAGAGCCTTTGCAGTTGCAGCGCCACGGCTGTGGAACTAATTGCCCCTGGACATTAAAAATGCTCCGTCCATCTTTGTTTTTAAGTCTAGGCTCAAAACTCACCTTTTCATTGTATCCTTCCCAGCTTCCTAACCCTCCGTCTGCTGCCCCATTTGTAACTCTGTATATGTCTCTTGTTGTCATTGCCGTCTCTGTTCCTGTTGTCATTGTTTCTGTTGATCTGTCTGTCTACTGTTGCTCGTCTCATATTGTAATTATTTGTTTACTTATTTTTACTTTATTTTATTTATATCACTATTTTTTATGTACAGCACTTTGGTCAGTGAAAGCTGTGTTTAAATGTGCTTTATAAATAAATTGTACTTACTTTTACTTACTTACTTACTTACTTACATAACAGCATGGGATGGGTGGGGTCCTTCACTTTGCCTCAGGCCTAACTGCAGACTCTCTGGTAGTAAGTGAGCTCCAGGGAGTGTAACTCCTTCTCTGCTGTCTTGATGACTATCTGGTGGTCCTGAACAGTGCTATTGTCATTTCACACTGTCAGCCTGTTTGTGAGCATACTCTCACTAGTGCACCTGTAGAAGTTTGCAATATTTCTGGGTTGCCCCCTTGAGGAAGTACAGCTGCTGCTGGTCTTTCTTGATTAACTGGACTGTACTGTATGTCCATGTGAGGTCCTCACTGACTCCTAGGAATTTAATGCTGCCCACCTTCACCAGTGTAGACCCGTCTATGTGAAGTAACAGATGATGTTGGTGCTGATGTCCTCTATTCCTTCTCCTCGGGTCCACAATCATCTCTTTGGTTTAGCTGACATTGAGGAAAAGACTGTTCATATGGCACCATGTCACTCAGCTTGACACCCCACTCATGTGCCCTGTCTCATCACCACCAGTGATCAAGCCTATGACAGTGGTGTCATCAGCAAACCTGATGATGAAGTTGCTCTCATAGGTCGCAGTGCAGTCATGTGTGAAGAGTGTGTAGAGCAGGGGGCTCAGCACACAACCTTCAGGGCAGCCAGTGTTCATGATTAATGTCTGTGAGCAGAGAGGCCAAATGCTAACAGATTGTGTTCTGCAAGTGAGGAGGTCCATGATCCAGCTGCAGAGGGAGGGGATATATGGGCCATGAGTAGTTTGTCTGTTAGTGTGGGTGTTGACGGTGATGTTGAATACTGAGCTGTAGCTATTGAACCACATTATAACATGGCTGTCTTGAATTGCTGTGGAGATCCTTGGTTGTTTTGATTTGTTGATAGGGAAACTGAAGGGAGTCCAGTGTGTCTGTGTACAGCTTTATGTCAGCTGTCCTGAAACAAATATCCCGGGTGTATCCAGACTACGAAATACATTACTGTTTTTGTATTGCATACTTAGTTTTTTCCCTGTTAATCTACAAAGCGTACATTGTTTTGATTTATTAAAATAATACACTGATAACTAATCATTCCACATGCTAAACTCACAGTTTTGCGCCTCAACTGTATTTTATTCTCCCCTTCTTTCTCGAGGTATGACCATGGTGGACAGTGCAGGATTAAACCTGGTGTGAGAAAACGTGAGTTATTTTGTTTATTTTCCCTGAAAAAAGAATAAGCATGATTGTGTATGAACACATGGAAACATTGATGGGTGTGTGAATGAATAAGAGAAAGGGGTTGTGTATGTTTATAGGTTTAGCAGTGCATGCGATCAGGTGTGTGTGTGATCAGTGTCCCATCAGTACGGGAGGCTGATGTTTCTTTGTTTTCATTTGGTCATTCTCTGATGCCATTTGACTTGATAATTCTATAACACGAACATGAATGTGATCTAGTCGACTCCCAGCTCATACAGCCAGTGCTGAGCAACTGCAATGTCTGGCCCTGAAAACTAATGCCAGCTTACTGCCATACGATTACCATGACGTGTGTCATTATGACAATGAAAGCTGAACAGAATAATGTGACATTTAGTGTGTTTTTGTGTGTGTGTCATTAGGTTGTTACATGCCTGCTAGTGAGTGTGTGTGTGACTGTTTGTGTGTGTGAGACACAATTGACTTTGACTTTGAGTGAAGACATTTCAGCTATACTCTCTTCTTCCTGAAAGACATTCTCTCTTTCTCTCTCTCTCTCTCTCTCTCGCTCTCTCTTTCTTTCTTTCTTTCTTTCTTTCTTTCTTTCTTTCTCTTTTCTTTCTTTCTTTCTCTTTCTCTCTCTCTCTCTCTCGCTCACTCTTTCTCTCTCTATCTATCTCTCTATCTGTGTGTGTGTGTGTCATACAGCTGGTGCTGAGCAACTGCAATGACTGGCCCTGAAAACTGCTGCCAGCTTACTGCCATAGGATACTCATGACATGTGTCATTATGACAATGAAAGCTGAACAGAATCTATATCTGACATTTAGGGCCTGATTTACTAATATGCGAGCGCTGCTTAATCTGCGTTCGCAAATTAACGCACAGTGTTTTTGCACATTTTACTTGGTATTTATCAAACCAGATCTGCGCTGGGCAAACTGTGTTTACTCCGCCCTATATAGGGCCTGTAGAACCTGATAATGTAATAATTTCCTGATAACGTAATAACCCTGATAATGTAATAAAAAATCCCTCATAAGTCCCTAAAAGATGTAATAAAACCTGATAATGTAATAATACCCCGATAATGTAATAAAGTGCATTTCCCAATCATTTTGCAGAACCTGATAATGTAATAATTACCTGATATTGTAATGACTTTGGTTGGTGCTGTAGCATCAGGTCTCCAGTTTCAGAGGTCCAAACAGTGAAGCTGTCCAGAGACCTGCTGCTTCACTATTAGCAGATACAGTATATATTTTATATGATTGCGAATGCACAATTTTTACAATGGTGAAAGGGATATTCAGTGGTAATCAAATAATAGAGAAAAAATAAGAACATTTTGGTATGTTATAGACCGGCAGCTAATGGGCACATACTGTACCAGGCCAATCAAATCGTCTTTTGTCATTCGTCAGTCGCTCGGATTGGTTGTAGCGCCATTCCTATTGCGTGGCATTGCGTGCAGAGGCAACTTAACAGACAACCGTTAATCCCGCCCACAGACCCTTGTACAGCTTCTTGCTGTACAGGTTTGGCTTGCGAGGCTAAAGGCCTATACCATTGGGATCAAAATATGAGCAAATATGAGCAAAACAATAGTGGGTGGTTGTCTACACAGCATCACTACTGTGACAAAATGTTCTTATTTTTTCTCTATTAGTTGATTACCACTGAATATCCCTTTCACCATTGTAAAAATTGTGCATTCGCAATCATATAAAATATATACTGTATCTGCTAATAGTGAAGCAGCAGGTCTCTGGACAGCTTCACTGTTTGGACCTCTGAAACTGGAGACCTGATGCTACAGCACCAACCAAAGTTATTACAATATCAGGTAATTATTACATTATCAGGTTCTGCAAAATTATTGGGAAATGCACTTTATTACATTATCGGGGTATTATTACATTATCAGGTTTTATTACATGTTTTAGGGACTTATGAAGGAATTTGTATTACATTATCGGGAGTTATTACATTATCGGGAAATTATTACATTATCAGGTTCTACAGGGCCTGATTTACTAACATTGCGACCGCTGCTTAAACTGCGTTCGCACATTAACGCACAGTGTTTTTCCACATTTTCCGTGGTATTTATTTAGGAAGAGAAAATGAAGCTTCAGCGAATTGGAGATAGATATATTGGTTCACGTTCGCTCAATCACTGAACCTGATTCAATGTGCTGCTATATTGTTGTTCTGCCCGCCATCACCTACAGCAAGATGTTTAAAAGAACACGATTATAAAGAATATGCTATTGGTGGCATTAATGCATAAACTGTCTATTATAACAATATAGATGTGTACATGGCGAGATTAATTATTTCTACAAGGGACATGGGTTCACTACAATATATATGGACGTGGGTGCAATCAATGGTTCATATTACGTTCGGAAAGTTTGCGATTTCAAAAAAAGTCCTGTTTGATGTCTATAATTTCAGCTGTGGCAGTGGGGAAATGTATTGACCAGTGCGCCATAGCAATGCTTCGAGTAGCCTACCTGTGTGAATATTTGTGAAGGCTGAGATATATCAACTGCTGAAACTATAACTGTTTGAAATGATCCGGTGCCAATATTTGCAATGTTTACCAACTGATTGAATGGAATGTGATCTCCGGTTGGAGGGTTAGATGTCGTCTTTGATCTGGTCCAGTAATTGAAGTATTGCGTGGCTGGTTAACCAGTACCGTCTAATGATTTCTGGTTCGCTTAATTGAAAAAGTGTTATACGAGTTGAAAAAATTCTTTCTGTGCGCTGCCTCTGTCTATGTCTTCGCCTTGCTCTTATTACTGCTGCCATATCAACGTATTCAGACTCAGTGGAAATGCGTTCCTGGTTAAGACGTGCTTTTATGAGGTGGAGAATTATCCTGCAAATTGGAGACGTGCGCTCGACAGGCAGTTTAGTAAATACCACGCATGACATCATTAGGCGCACTTACCTTGTCTCCTCCCATGTAAATTGCGCGCCTCACACCTACGTTACCACCCACCTCCACGTTACCTCCCCTGTTCACACCCACAGGCGTTAATATGCGCTGCGGCCCCTTAGTTAATACCGTTGTATGTTTACGACCGCTATTTTACGCCAGAAATGGGTGCAATCCTGTTAGTAAATCAGGCCCTTAGTGTGTTTGTGTGCGTGTGTCCTTAGGTTTTTACTTGCCTGCTAGTGTGTGTGTGAGTGAAGACATTTCACATATACTTGCTCCTGCCTTCCTCAAGACATTCTCTATCTCTCTCTCTCTCTCTCTCTCTCTCTCTATCTCTCTCTCTCTCTCTCTCTCTCTCTCTCTCTCTCTCACACACACACACACACACACACACACACACACACACACACACACACACACAAACACACACACACACGCACACACATATACACACACACACAGACAAGGACACACACACACAAACATGGACACACAAGTATATTAAATCATGCAATCACACACACAAATGTATATGTATCTAACACACAGAATCAGGATTAATACAAACTATATCACATTAACAAGGTCACACACGCATACACACTCACAACCATACTGAGAGAGAGAGGTAGAGAAACTCACTCATACAGACACACACACACACACACACACACACACACATAAACAGACGCAACAGAGAGAGACAGAGAGAAACACCCTTATTTACACAAACTCCACTTCATTTACACACCTATACTCCTTCCTGACACACACACGCACTCACTCAAACACTCAATCATGAATGGGTCTAGGATGACAAAAACAAATAGTATCACACATACAAAGTTGCACACACAAATACATTTAAACATGTGATCACACACTCACACACACATTAAGACGATCACTTTTAATTTTTCTACACCCGAACTTACATACACAAACATTCAAAAAATGTCCCCAGAACTGTCCTCTCCCTGAATAGGAATACACACACGCTAACATATGTGCTTATACACACATAAATTCACCCACTCACTCACACACATACACACACACACACACACACACACACACACACAGACTCACCCAGTCACTCACACACACACTCATTCACATACTCACTCACTCACACACACACATTCACCCACCCGCTCACTCACTCACTCACATACATATGCATTCTTATGAATGTGTGATACTTGTGTGTGTGTGTGTGTGCACATCTATACTGTATGTGCATTATTGTGTATCTGTGATATTTGTGGGTGTGTGTGTGTGCGTGTGTGTGTGTGTGTGTGTGTGTGTGTGTGTGAGAGAGTTTCTGTCACTCTCTCACTCTCTCCCGCTCCTGCGGGGCAACGAGAGTAAAATGTCTTTCTGGTCCAATCTAGCCAAATGGGCAGCCTTATTTAAACCTGCCTCATTCCTTTGGAGAGAGAGAGAGGAGTAGTACTTACTTGATGGAAGGTGAAGTACATGCATTTGGAAATACTTGTGGAATACTTTTGGAAATACTGGTGGAATACTTTTTGAATGCTTTTTGAGTGCTTTTTGAATACTGTTGCTTGGCTGTTAAAAACTAGTAAGGTAGTTTCGAGTACTGATTAAGTACGGATTTATGTTTGTTTGTTTTTTGTATATATGTTTGGTCAGAACCAAATACAACTGAAATATCTATTTTTGTACAAAACGAATCATCTTGAGGACCGTGTTTGTTCCTCAATATCGTGGGGTGACAGAGCGGTCCCTCACTAATAGCGGACTCTGGACTCACCTTCTCACAGTGTGCGTGAGTGTGTGTGTGTGTGTGTGTGTGTGTGTGTGTGTGTGTGTGTGTGTGTGTGTGTGTGTGTGTGTGTGTGTGGGGGGGTGTGTATGTGTGTGTGTGTGTGTGTGTGTGTGTGTGTGTGTGTGTGTGTGTGTGTGTGTGTGTGTGTGTGTGTGTGTGAGTGAGTGAGTGAGTGAGTGAGTGAGTGAGTGAGTGAGTGAGTGAGTGAGTGTGTGTGTGTGTGTGTGTGTGTGTGTGTGTGTGTGTGTGTGTGTGTGTGTGTGTGTGTGTGTGTGTGTGTGTGTGTGTGTGTGTGTGTGTGTGTGCGGGTGCTGTGAACAGTACCTTTCCTACCCCATATTCTGATGAGGATGTTCTCTCCTCTTGTCTGCAGATGCCTGTGAGCTCACACTGGACCCAAACACAGCATACAGAGAACTCTCTCTCTCTGAGGGGAACAGAAAGGCGACTTTGGTGAAAAAGAAGGATCTGTATCCTGACCACCCAGAGAGATTTAAAGGCTTTTGTCAGGTGCTGTGTAGAGAGGGTCAGTCTGGACACTGCTACTGGGAGGCTGAGTGGAGTGGTAGGGCTGTCTGTATAGCAGTGGCATATAAAAGCATCAAGAGGAAATTGGATGGTAAATTCAGCATTTTTGGACGTAATGACAAGTCCTGGAGTCTGGATTGCTCTGGTAACAGTTACTCTGCCTGGCACAATGATAAGAGTACTGCTATACTTGCCCCCTCCTCCCACTCCAGGAGAGTAGGAGTGTACCTGGACTGGCCCGCAAGCACTCTGTCCTTCTACAGCGTCTCCTCTGACACACTCACCCACCTGCACACGTTCCACTCCACATTCACTGAGCCCCTCTATCCTGGGTTTTGGTTGAGTTATATTAACTCCTCAGTGTCCTTGTGCCAGATCACATGACCCCCCGATCCTGCAGGAACCCCAGAGTCTGCAGAAGAGTCACACACTCCTGTTCAAATCCCACTGTGTGATGCTGTGATCAGATTATACACACAGTCCGTGTCTGTGTGTGTTTGTCTCTGTTTGTCTGTGTATGTGTATGTGTATGTGTATGTGTGTATGTGTATGTGTATGTGTATGTGTATGTGTATGTGTATGTGTATGTGTATGTGTATATGTATGTGTATGTGTATGTGTATGTGTATGTGTATGTGCATATGTGTATGTGTATGTGTATGTGTATGTGTATGTGTATGTGTATGTGTATGTGTATGTGTATATGTATGTGTATGTGTATGTGTATGTGTCTGTGTCTGTGTCTGTGTCTATGTGTGTGTGTCTGTGTCTCCCCAAACCCTGTGCAGGCATACGCTGACCATGTGCAAATGTCCTCACACCAAGAGAACATCATAACAGATGTGCTAAACAGGACTGATGCCTTCCTTGAGTGGTCTGCTCTACTGATGAATGAGTCTGAATGTGTCACTATATTACACAGAGCAGTCCTGATGTCAGCCAAACATCGTCAGCGCCAGAAACACTGGACTGGGCTTAAACTTCAGGTAAAGCTAGCCTGCATGTCCTCAGCGGACCATTCCATGTCTCACACCACTCTCTAAAATACCTCTTTTGACGAGGATGTTTACCAGTCACAGCCAGACTTCAGGTGCTTCCAACCCAGCTTACTCTCTCCATCTGGTACCCTGACTCTCATTCTGTATTCGCCATGGACAAGACCCGGTCATAGAGTCCATGTCCCACATACTGAATGGCTGTAACTTATAGAAAGAACTGTATACCTCCACCAATGATTGCATTGTGGACATTATATCTAAAAACTCCTACAGTGTCAATTCCTACTAATTGTTTAGTTTAACCATTCCAGCACGAAGGAGCCCCGTGGGGCACTTTGTGGTATTTTTATTAATAGAATTTAAAATCTCAGCGAGTTTTTGTTCTACAAACATAAAACTAACACCCACAGCAACCTTGAACCCTTTACTTTTTAAATATATACAGTTTGAAACTAAAGTATAAATAATCACTTTGTAAGGAGGATATAACTAATCCCTTGCACATTTCAGCCTCTGAGTGAGGTTTTGACCCTCCCATTAGCAAATGACAACTATTCATATGATAAGGGCATGGTAATTCAGTGATCACCATTGGTTCCTGATGTGTCAAGAAAACCTGTAGGGGGTAGTGGGGCACAAAGACATTCCAGGGATATTACGTCATGGCCATTGTCATTTGACCAAGGTGTCCCAGAATGTTCACACCTCTCTCATCAATATGCATAGTGGTCGAAGTGAAGAAAAGTGTCACTTTCTATAATACTTCTAATTAGTATAGAAACCACACACACTTTCTGAATGCTAAACTCACCTATGTGGAGCAAACACCTATGTTTACAAGGTTCAGAGTAAAAAAGAAAACTTCCAAAATATTAAAAATGTGTTTTTGTACAAAGTCTGAGCACCTCTAAAACTAGATTTCATTTTAGTGTCTTTAGATTTCATTTTAATAAAAAAACTTGTTTTACTACATTCCTTTTACTTTCATTCATTTTTTGCTGAGGTGTTCTAGAATATAATCATAAATGCCACTTTGGCCTCATGGTTTTTAGTTGGGTGAAATATACAAAAATATCAGGCATGGCAGAACACTTAACAGAGTCAAAAAAGGCCTTAGTGTTGGAATGTTAAACACAAATGTCGTCCTTCTGTAATGCAGACATGTTTTCTGATCCAAATGCCACCAACACGATAATGTTATGATTGATGAGAGCAATAAGAAAGTGTTCATCCTGTAAATAGGTTGTTTTGATTCATGCCAAGCAGAAGCCTGTGGAATAGCAATCTCTTGTACAGCAAATATCTGGTTCTGGTGTTGTCACATTTGGAGGAGAAGGTGCTGTGTTTAGCCATTCGATGTGTTGTGCTTCTGTATAATTACTGCTGATTGAGTAACATGTTTGAATCATGTCTGAGCAATAAATGAATCTGATACATGTGGGTCCTGAAGTGTATTTGTTTTTTATTGTGGACTCAAATAAAGAAGTCAAATGTGTTGGTGTGTGTGCATGTCTCCAACCTATCTGTGTGTGTGTGATCAACTCTACCTCTTTGTGTGTGTGTGTGTGTGTGTTTGTGTGTGTGTGTGTATGCCTACTAACTTTGTGTGTGTGTGTGTGTGTGTGTGTGTGTGTGTGTGTGATCAACTATACCTGTGAGTGTGTGTGTGTCTGTGTGTGTGCATGCCCCCTTACTTAGTGTGTGTGTGTGTGTGTGTGATCAACTATACCTCTGTGTGTGTGTGTGTGTGTGTGTGTGTGTGTGTGTGTGTGTGTGTGTGTGTTTGTGTGTGTGTGTGTGTGTGTGTGTGCAGGCCTCCTGACTTAGGGTTCAAATACACATGCGCGTTTTTTTAAAATGGGACGCGAGCAAATGCATTGACTTCTATGGTACGGCGCGCTTTGCGTGTGCGCCCCTTCTCCACCACGCGTTACGTCTTTGTAGCGTTTTTTAGGTGCGCTTAAAAGTTGAACTATTCTCAACTGTCCAGCGCAAGGCAGGGAAGCGCGCCGCTCATCAATGTCACACTCGGCCCAGGCAGACAATCAGTTCCAGCAACAGATGGGCTTAACTACTTTATCACTTATTTCCTGTTTTGATGCTGGAAGATGTGGTGTGATTAAGCAATATAGCACGAGTGGGAGTGGGATTATCCCTTACCTACCCCACTCCCACGAGTATTGCTTTTATAAAACAATTCTAAAGTCAACAAATTAACATTTTAACACGAAAAATAGTTCCATTTTCAACGTCAGAATTTTGAATGAACGGTTTTCATCAATGCGCTTTCATCGCGGAGTGATTATTATTAGCTGTGAAAAGTCTGTTTTGGCCTCCGCACTTTGCCAAGGCGTTACTGAAGCGTTGGCGCCTGAAAAAAGACGCGTTTCTGTATTTGAACCCTTTGTGTGTGGGTGTGTGTCTGTCAGGACAGGTAGGCTAGGTGCACTTTAGATAAGACACTACACTGCCATGTTCCCATCCCATCCACTAGAGCAGTGGTCCCCAACCATCGGGCCGCGGCCCGGTACCGGTCCGTGAGGCATTTGTTCCCGGGCCGCACAGAAAGAATAAATCATTTATATCAATTCCGCTGTATTAATTATTAGCGTCTGAAAGGTGTTTTATTTTGAAAAACGACCGGATTTTCCCGGACGTCACATTCGCCTGTGCCTTTTGTCACGTCCAGACGCTTGTCTCGTTCAAGTGATACGTCACTCAAAAAATAAGCCCACAAACTAGCGAAAATTAGTAAAAAAAAAAACATCTTTGGAGAGCTTCTTTGCAAAGGTGAAAAGGCCAAATAAGGAGCCAGAAGAGGAGCCTATGACCTCAAAAAAAGAAAGCTTCTTTCAACAGACAATACCAGGAGTCATACTTAAAATAGGGGTTTATCGCAACAGGTGATTCTCACCCACCAATTCCGCTCTGTTTAATATGTGGCGACAAGCTAGCACCAATGAAGCCTTTAAAACTGCTTCGGCACATGGAGACCAAGCACTGATTCAGAGTGTTGGTGAGTTGTATTTTTCATGCACTTAACGTTCGTAATACAATGGTGTTGGCAGCAAATTAACTCCACCTAACGTTAATGTTAGCTTTTGTGTATGAGCAGACCGGGCTTCATTCTATCAAATTCGCGCTTGCCTCACGGGTGCAATTGAATGATTCACATCAATATGAATGGATGACGTGTAAAATGACACCTTGAAGCCGGTCCGTGAAAAAAATCCCTACATTAAACCGGTCCATGGCGCAAAAAAGGTTGGGGACCCCTGCACTAGAGGGCACACACATACAGATGTATAATTTAACATACACACATTCTCCCATGCTATGACCTAGTGAGTGAGGAAACTCGTCTCCCCCTTCACACACTCCTGTTCCAAAATGTTGCTATGTCATCATTAGATATTTTATGTGCTGATAAAGAGTTTGAAAGGATCAATCCACTGTCTTTTTCTGAATTCTGTTCTGTAACACAAACATGTTGTATCTGCATGAAAAGGAATAAATGACTGACTGCCTATGTAGTTTAAATCTCTGCTGGTACCTTATTTCAACACTAGGTGGCAGCAGCATGATAAGTGAAGACGGCTGCAAATATTTAGTTCCTGCACTGGCCAGAAACCAGCCCACCCAAAGGAGCTGAATCTTAGTTGTAATCACCTAGGATACGCTGGAAAGAAGAGTCTGTCTGACTTGTGTCTGCAAACTACAAGAGGTCAAGTTAGAGTAAAAGCTTACATAAGTGATGCACCACCTCAGTAAGTGCTGGAACAACTCAATTAAGTGTTGGAAAAGCTCAACCTCATTCACAGTCGCTGTACAGACTACCAGTGGTGCAGTGGGTCACGACACCATGTCACAACATTTAAGATGATGCCTCTGTAATATAAGCATGATGTAAAATGTGTGAATTACAGTAATGTGATTATCTTCCGATTCCAATGCAGTATGGAGCATGGAGGAGAAGACTGAATCAGACCAGGCCCTGCTACACACACCTCTCTCTCCTCTTGTCTGTGTCTCACCTATACATAAGAGTTCACAAACACACACACAAACACATACACACACATATATACACACACACACATGTGCACACAGACACACACAAACACCCAAATGCACACACACAAACACGTACACACACAGATGTGCACACAGACACACACAAACACCCAAATGCACACACACACTCACACGCACACACACACACTCTCATACACAGACTCATGCGCAGAAAAACAATCTTGCAGTCACATGCGTAACACACACACACTCTATTCTCTCTTTCTCTCTCACACAAACCTGTAAGTGTGTGTGTGTGTGTGTGTGTGTGTGTGTGTGTGTGTGTGTGTGTGTGTGTGTGTTTGTGTGTGTTTGTGCCTGTGTGTGTGGGGGGGGGGGGGGGGGGGGGGGTGTTTCTGTATGACTTGTTGAAGTTGTTTTATGTAAGTTTTAGTTGGGGGTATACAGTATTTATCTTGATAGGTTCAGGCCTAAAATGGCTCCTCTGTATGCCAG